>NC_137465.1:52701857-53009601 GCF_964235325.1 Thermobia domestica
ACGCTCCATAATGAAAGCGTTGGATATAAAATGCGAAGCACTGTAGTTTCTGTTTCTCAATTTATTTCTCAACTTATATCGATAGTTTTCGATTATTTTTTACAAATCAACCCATTACCACTTTCCCATACATAGAAAGTCCTCCCTTAAGAGAATATTTTAAAAATTACTATTACACGTTCCGTTTATTTTTAATAAAGAGTTAATATACTGAATTTCAGCTCCCTACGTTGAACGGCTTGTGAGATACTGAATTTTTCGCAAAAATTCGGACCGCCACTCCTTCTTTAGGATATATATTAAAAAGCAAACAATATGATAACATCCCAATTGGGATTGGAGCCTTTGGCTGTGATGATTACGCACACATACTTACAATGATTTTTTTTACATAATAATAAATATATTACAGGTGATTCAAAAATATATTTATTCCAGTAGGCAGCGTCTCTACAAACACACAAGCTGTGTCTAGAAAGCCAAGTAATAAGTTCGATTACTATTAATACAATTACAAATATCAGTGTCCAAAAGTGTCTGTAGTTATTCTACCACTGTTAGATATATTCATTTAAGGTAATAGAAACAAGTGGAAAAGGAAGAAAAATTGAGGTAAAACCCCGACTAGCGTTCAGAAGATGCTGTCTGCAATGCACTGAGCAGAGTGAGCCATGTTAGTTCGGTGGGTCATGTCCTGTTGGCCAACGACCCACTCACAAATTTTGATCCACGACCCACTGATCCACGACTCCATTTCTGCTTGATAGTGAGGAGCGATTTCCTGTAATGGACATTTTATATTTATTGACAGCTCCTAACTAAAGCTGGAAGTAATAGAAATCCACTCAGTTTCGATATTACTTCCATAGACTAAAAATGATAAAAGTTACCGAGATGTTTTTTCTCAATCGATATAGCATTCTAAGAACAGGTACAATTCTCTCCCTTTACTATATTCAAACCGGAAGTGACATAAATCAACCACTTCCGGTTTAATGATAATCACAATAGAGTAAAAGAGGTAATTGATAGAAAGAAGCGATTCTCTCCAATCAATTGAGAGTCACAAGAATATAGTCCGAGACTCTAATACAACACTTTAAGCTCTATTAAAGCGGAAGTGGTAGAAATCAACAATCGCTTAAAGTTTAAATATTAAAAAAGTATCACGCTATTCAAACCAAACTCCTTCATGTGATATACAGTGACACTACTACTTGATTTTTACCTGTATAAATGTAGCTACATTTTCAATTAATTTATATTTATAGTAGAGAGAACGTAATTTTTTGTTTCGACCCTGGTATTAACTGCTATATCGCCGGACCAATTTTAGAAAATTTACCAGGTGAATTGGAGAATATTTTAATTTGTGAGGAAGAGTGAGTGAAAATCAGGTGAACGGAAGAGTTGAAGTTAAGAAAATACTTCTTGTTGTTAGTTGTTTTTTATGTAAGCGGCACTATACATGGAGGCGGAAGGGACTATTTGGCGGAAAGGTACACTTGTTATGATTTATGTGAAAGCCAGTGTGGAAATGGTGCGTAAATGAGAAGATTGTCATATATCGTGTTTGAGTTTTATCGAGTTTTTACAAAAACAAGGAGTGTTAGTTGTTGAAATCGTGTGAAAGGCATGGACTACTAAACAGGGAACAGTTTCTCCTAAGTGCAGAAACTAATTAATACTACAGAAAATAAGAATATGTAACCAGACCTAATCGAACCTAACCTAATTTAGTACATTTTCGTACGTTTGTGGATGGCATTTAGTATCTGCCCCAAAGCTGTAGAAAACATAAGTTATGATTTTTATCACGCAGCACGTAGCACACGTAGCACAAATTGGTTTGTTTTATGCACTAGTTTATATGCCATACGCCCACACCGTATTTCGAACAATAATCACTACCAAGTGAGCTGGGTCAGAACCTACAATTTTTGGGGAGAAACTAAATAATATTCCCCTTGTTTCGGATTTCGAGTGGTCTGGCAATATAGAAGTAGTGTAGGAACTTGTCCTCTTCTCTTGTCTAGTAGTGACTAGAATGCATGCCTTTGGTACACAAGGCTCCAGGTTCGATTCCCAATGGAACAGCATCAAACACACTACAGTGGTTTATATCTTATACTAAACTGTAGATTTCGTCGTTTATAATATTGTTGCTTTAAGGGAACGTAGGTCCAAATAAACCAATGTTTATATGAATTCGAAAATCTTATTAAAAGTGGTCAATTAATTGTGACGTCATAGACAAACAAGCATTTAGGCAAGTGTGATGTAGCTAGTTTTACCCCTGATTGTATACTCGCACATTTAAATTTTCCGTAAAGTATATATTTTGACATTTATTATCTTATCAATAACTTAACATATTATCAGTCAGCAAATAATAACTTAACATATTATCAGATAACCAAGAATGTTCGTTTTGGAGAAGGGTTACATTCGTTACTGAGGTCTCGCGTTAGTGAGGTCAAAGTAATTGTGATGACGTCATATGTTTACACTCGTTTCAAATCTTACTCAGTAGAGAGTTGTTCAGTGCATTGCACGTTTCGCTATAGATTTTGTAGGAAGGGTAATCTTAGAAAGAACATGTTGTTGGGTAGAAAGATTTTGATTCATATTTTCCTTTACGAGCACAATTTAGAAAATAAAACTGCAGAGGCGCTAGAAGAATCTGCTTCGTGTTTGGAGAGACGTCAGTGAGTGAATGGGCTGCTCAAAAGTGGTTCAGTCTCTTTTCTTCCGGAGACGAGAGTCTTGAAGACAAACCTCGTGTTGGAAATCCATCCACCCTCGACAAAGTCCAGCTGAAGGAGGAAATTAAGCAGAGTCTCCATCAAGCCTGCCAGAACCTTGCACACAGGTTTGGAGTATCTGACAAAACCATTCGATCTCATCTGACGAAAATCTGTGGTGATATGGAAGGTAAAAAAATGGATTCCTCATGTCCTGTCTGAGGGAAACAAGCTCCAACGGTTGAACATCTCCTTCACGTTGCTGTCGCGCCATAATAAAGTCTCGTTCCTGAACCAAATATTGACATGTGACGAAAAATGGATCTTGTATGGTAAGTGGAAAACTAAACATCATTAGTCGACTTTAATTCGGTCTCATTGGCCGCTAAACCGGGTATTAACTAAAAGAAGGTAATACTGTGTGTGTTGGTAGACCAGCGCTGGCATAGTCTACTATGAATATCTAGAAAGCGGAAAAACCATAACAGCCTAGGTATACTCGTCAGAATTGCAAAGATTTTCTGCTGCACTGCTCCAGAAGCAGACAGCACTGGTCAACAGAAGAGGAATTCTCCTCTGCAATCTTGCCAATTTTCATACTGCAAAAGCGACCAAATTTGTTATCAAAATACTGGACTGTGAAGTTCGGCCTCATCCACCCTTTTCTCCAGACATCACCCCATCAGACTATTACCTGTTTTCGGCCATGGATAACCACCTGCGGGAACAGCAATTCTGAAACGCAACGCTGTCACAAAGACTGTATCACAATTTTTGGACTGCAGAAAAAAGTGTTTTTTTAAGAGCATTTATAAGCTTGTATCTCGTTGGGAACATGTCATTGAAGCAAATGTTGATTGTGTCGAAGAATAAACTAGGTATTTAAGACTTTTGTGGACCCTGTTTGATAAGTGACGAAAACCGTACGAACTTTCTTGGTTGCCTGATGTTTTAAATGTTTATTGTAACATGAATGGATACATTCAGTGCTTTTTCTCCTTTTAGAAATTTAGTAATCTTGCCTCGAAATTCAGACTACAGGTGATCCGATCCATAATTTCAGAGTTGAGTTTCCTTATTTCAGGAATTTTCTACGTCATACACTTTTTTGCTCATTATTATTTAATGAAGTTACCTTTTATCTTGTTATTCATATTAGGTAATGTAAACAAAGTGTAGCTACACAAGAAATGTAGTCAAAACATAATAAACCTAATGATATACTCATTTAACAACAGAAAATAAAAATGAATTTTATACTGTTTATCAAATAAACAATGCACAACTAATGAAAACAATTACTTACCTACGTAACAGTGAAAATGAGAAATGAACAAATATATATATTCATTAAAGTTCCTACCAAGGATGTTATAAATAGAGGATCTACCCATATGTATCTTCATCCTATTAAATCGGTGAAGCCAAAAAGCAACCGAGCATCGGCACGTCTGATTGGCTACTCTCGTTTCTGCCATCGTCTTATTGGCTACTTTCGTTTCCGCCATGATTGTTGGCTCAAAACATTGCGATCCTATTGGGCGGAGTGGGCGGAGTAGAGGTGGCGATACTTTGACGTGTGGCTTCAAGATTTTATTGTAAGGGCATATCCTCTATTTTATACGATCCTTGGTTCCTACAGAGTATATATTTCCCCCAATAAAAGATCCAATAATGGAACGTGGCATGTTACTTGTAAAAGAGCTTTCTATCTGCCTTTGTTTGTACTTGTACTAACTTGTAAGAAAAATAAGAGCTTACCGAAATTAATTTTATAACTGGCTTTCAACTTTGTCTGCGAAAATTTGGAGAATATCGATAAAATCTTTGCCATTTTTCCACTACATTTACACACACATGCCATAATATAAGTGCAGTGCCGTGGAAACTCAGCTCCTGGGGGCGAAAGTATATGACGACGCCCCCGTACGTATGAGTGTGGTCAATAGAACAGCCGCGAAGCGCCACCATAGTTGGCGCGAACCGTAAGAAAATTTTCAAAAATAAACCCTGCTTTTCCTTGATTTTAAGAACTTTTTATTACCTTTTTCCTCCCATTCTATATATGTGCACATCCATTTTCCTAACATGAGTAACATTATACATTATACAAATTTGACCCTGATCAAATTAAATATTAGATTGAAAAATACTGCTGTGGAGCTAAAATATTCGAAGTAATTTTTCCTCTCTTTTTCTTTCCTTTTCTTTTTTCCTCTCAAATTTTGCGCCCCCTTTCTTAGGCGCCCCGACCGTCGCTTCCCCACGGCACGGCACTGCATAATATTCTCTACAATATATGCTATAAACATCTGGTAAGAGAGGGAGCTGCAGTTGAGATCCTAATACGTCAGAAAAAAATACACCACGTGTTATATTTCCCCTAGTTTCTCAGAAATCCTCCAGATGACAAAGAAGGAAAATATTTCTTCATATAACGTGGTATCTCTACTCAATTTATGAATGATGATAAGTACTTCCACAACATTTTACAAGTTTATTTTATTTCATTTTATAATCTACTGCGAAATTAAAGACGAATAGAAATAGAGCTACTCACCCTATACTGTAATTAACCCACTACAGAAAAGGAATCGCATAACACTTGAACGAAAGTAGTTTCTGACACTTACTACAGGTCCAAACCTATAGCCTGAAGTGGTACCGATAACCTTTTCAGGTGGTGTTGGGAGCTAACTTAAGTTGACCTCCAGTGGCTGCTAAATATGCGACTCGAACTGGCATTGGTCGCTGGAAATGTGACGTCACGCGGAAGAGAGGAAATCGCGTCTTCTGCTTTCAGCATATACTTTTTGTATACTCCGAGCATATTCTAACTTCATTTGATTGTTGAAACTACATAAAGACAAAAATATTACTAATTCTAACACTAAAAATACGCTATATTATAATAAATTTATATTAATGTTATTATCCACTCATTTTTATTGTTTTATGAATAGGCATACTGATAGGAAATGTTAGTGATAGTTCTAATTGCAGCCCTCAGAAGTCACAGAGCCCGAAACCCATTGATTGTTTTTCCTTACACTTTTTTCTTCATTGTTTGGGCTTTATTCTTTTAGGTTGAGATTGCTCAAATAAATGCTCTTGTTTTTACATCTGTTTCTACTATATTTTGGGTTTAGTTCGTGGAAAACGTGCCTGAACAAAATTCGTAGGCGCGAGTGCCAGAGGCTAATAACTGCAAGTCTCATTAAAGGATTTGAACCAGAACAGACTAAGTACGAACCTGAATGAAGGATGTGAGCCCAAGCAAAAATGAGTACAAGACCTACTAACGTTAGTGAGCTCGAGTCCCACTGAGTGTTGAAGTTTGAGTCCAAGCAAGCGCTTGCCCGAAAGAGATCAGAGAGCACGAGCTCCAAGGAACCTAGTTAGTGCAAGCTTTATTGAAAGATATGAGCCCGGGGCCAAATAAGCAGGAGCTTTAAAGAGAATAATGAGTACGAGCCCACTAAAGGTAAAGAACCCGAGCCCACATTAGTGAAAAATGCGCTGGTGCCAGTGAGCTCGAGTTATATTGATGGTAGTGAGATCGAGCCCAGCTGACGGAAGTGAGTCAACACGATTGAGCACGAGTCCAATCCGAATCCAAGCAACTGCGTGACCGGGGGAGACTAGACAGCGCGAGTTCCAAGGAGCCTAGTGAGTTCGAACCTCATTAAAGAATGTGAGTCCTAGACCAAGAAAACGCAAACCTCAACGAGAATAAATAGCGCTAACCCCACTGAAAATATGGAACCCGAGCCCACATTAATACACACTGGTGTCAGTGAGTTTGAGCCCCATTGATGAGTGAGCTCGAGCCCAGTTGACGGGAGATATCACGCGCGAGTGAGAAAGAGTTTAATTAAGATTACTAATCCAGAACCTAACCAATCGCGTGCTCGCTCGAAATAGATTAGGGTACGCGATCTCCAAGGAGCCTAGTGAGAGTGAGCCTCACTGAAGGATGGAGACCGAGCCGGAGTAAACGCGAGCCTCATTGAAAGATATGAGCCCGAGCTTGAGTAAGAGCGAGTCTTAACGAGAATAGTGAACGCTTTCCCCACTGAAAGTAATAAACACATTGCAAGCCTCACTGACGTCATTGAGCACGAGGTCATTAATGGTAGTAACCCATACTCTAGTTCTGATTAGCAAGCCCGAGCTTTATTGAGTGTAGTGAGCCCAAACCCAATAAACGTTGCCCCAATGAAATTATAATGAAAATGAAATGAAATTAAATCTTTAAGTTTTACGTCCCATGGTTATGCCGGTTAGGCTAAAGGAGACGGTATTATGAGAAATGAATGAAATTGTGGAATGAAGAAAGTGGGAGGAAACGGGAGAACGCCGAGAAACTCACGAGCATGGTGTTTGTCCACCACAAAGTCCACACGGCGTGAGCTGGGATCGAACCAGGGACCTCAAGCACCGGAGATGAACGCTCTACCAGTGAGCCACCGCGCCTCAGGCCCCAAAGAACTTAGTGAGCGCGAGCTCCAAGCAGTCATTGATCAGGGCCGGATTTAGGGGGTGCACCGGTGCACGTGCACCCCTTTGTTGTAAATATACACTATCTAAAATAAGAAGCTAGCAGTGAAAATAGCAACATTTTCCGAAACTTTCTGCCATTATTTTTCCGTTTGGGGCTTAAGAGAAAGCAGAGTTTTGCAAAAGCAACACATTAAGTCGATTTTCTGAAAGTTGAAGGAAAAGGATTCTCCAAGCAAAACAATATAACATTTGTCAAGTAGGACAGAAAACATGCGACCTTCTTTAAAATAACCGCTTCCCCTCCCCGTTCTATGTATCAGCGTTGTCAAGGGTAAAGAATATTGTCACATACCACTTTGAAGAGTTTCAGTGTAATTGGTTAGTTTGGTAATTATTGGTGCACCCTCGTTCAGAAAATCCTGGATCCCACCCTGAGTGTGATCCTTATTGGAGGATGTCCTAGCCCAAGTGAGTACGAGCCTCAACGGAAATAAGAACGCAAGCCCCATTGAAGGTAACAAACAGGAATCCATAAGCTGCACAGGTAACCATTGCGAATGTTAAAGCGAATATTTAAATAAGAATAAACGCAATGAACACTATGTGTCGGGATACGGAAGACCTAGTTTTGAGTGAGTATTACTGGCGGAAAAGAGCAGCCAATCAGGTTTGTCTCGATTATTTTTTGGCTTCAACGAGTTATGGGGACAAAATGGGCAAATCCTCTTTACTAACATTTTTGCTCGTCCTACAGGATCTGCATCCATGACTCTAGTTACTTAAATTTCTTTCAAGTTCTTCAACTTCATATGTTTGAAAAATAAATTATTTTCTCTTAACCTTTTACTTCTGTTCGTTCTTAACAATTCCATGACAATTCGATATATGCAGAGAAGAAATTGCATGAGGGCAGAACTTTTTCTCTTACGGGTAGCTTATGAAGTTCGTGTTGTAAGTCTGTCTCATAATCTTTCGGTAAGAAATGAATAGAATAAATATTAGCATTGTTTACATCGATTCTGTCTGCGCGTTTACACCGAGAAACTCACTGTCGTTTTACTGTACCAACAACATTTTAGGAAAGGGGTGCTATGTTATACATGGAGACTTCCTTTCTCAATTCGGACATTGAGCAACAACAAAGTTATTTTTATTCATTTTTGTCTCAATACACGCATCGACACCGCTTACTGTATTCCCTACAATGTGTTTGTTTCGTGCTCTCTTCCACGTGACGTCACGTCGCCCAAGAATTCTGGGTACTTTTTTTCTTTCGATAGCAGAAAATTTGCTACCTGTAATACTCTATATACATTGAGTTGACCTTATACAGTTTCTTAATACATTAATGCTGTTAATGTTTAATATGACTTCTCTTAATGAAACACATAGAAACAATAGATTTGAAATCATTGAACACAGCATGGTTGAATGTGATTTTAACAACTTCTGAATTTTGGAAATTGATTTTAAAATGGATAAAAAGAAACTTACGAATAAAATACGCATATAATTGCAGGAAATTTCATGAAAGGAAAAAAAGAAAATGTTGGAACAGCGAGAGTAGCACAATGAATAAAATGCTATTTTAAGAAATAGCATTTCCGAAGGTAAGAAACGACTATCTTGTTTTACCCTTTAGGTATGAAAGAAAGCGTCGCCAGCATCATTGTTCGGATAGAAATCTCCAAAAATAGAGTGATAAATGACGAAGAGCTCTGTTGCCATCTTTTGAGAAATAAGGGCCAAAGAGACTAAAATTGTAAATTTGGTTGTGGATTTCAGTGATATTTAACCTGCTGTGGCTCAGCGATAGAGCGTTCACCTCTGGTGCATGGGGTCCTTGGTTCGATCTCAGTTTCGCGCCAAGTGAGCTTTGTGGTGGACAAACGCCTTTTGCATTTTCTCGAGGTTCTCCCGTTTCATTCATATTTCATCACCGTCTCCTTTAGCATAAAGGTGGGACGTAAAATTTAAATATTTCATTTCGTTTCAAAATAACATGATTCCGTTAAATTTATAGCATGATCCTTCTGTATATAATAAAGTCTGGTTATTTATTTAATAAGTAATGTACTTTGTAATTTATTTTTTTCTATAGTATCCTATAATTTGAATTAGGGATAACTTAAATCTTGTGGTACACACTCGAATCGAAAAGTATCTTCAGAATTACGGGGAGTATAAAGTTGAATACGACTGCTCTATTCAGTCCCAGAACTCTTTTTATAATTTTGGAGCCACGGTTGATCAGTGGTAGAGCGTTCACCTCTGGTGCTTGGGGTCCCTGCTTCGATCCCAGCCAAGTGAACTTAGTGGTGGACAAACAAGGTGTGCGTGGATTTTCTCGGGGTTCTCCCGTTTCCTCCCACTTTCTTCATTCCACTATTTCATTCATTACTCATCATCACCGTCTCCTTTAGCCTAACCGGCATAACGGTGGGACGTAAAACTCAAAGATTTCATTTCATTTTTTTTTCTTGTAATTTTATTTCTTGCAAGGAAATAAGCTATACGACCATTGCAACTTAAACAAACAACTGGAAGTTTCAAAGGGGCTTAAACAAATCGGAGTTGGCTCAGTTCCTCTATCCATTTCATATAGATAATTAAAAAATTAACAAAAAAATCTATTAAACTGTTTATGGTAATATATGTATTAAGGTACTGCTATTGGTTAAAATGCGAAAGTAAATTAGAATAATATGACAAATATTTGACTGAAAATTTAAAGTAGACAGAAAGTAGATAGTCATTTTGTAATTACCAGAAGCAGAAATAAGCAGCAGGAGTGTACTATCAGTTTTGAATTCTCGAAACACAACACAGAATTCTAAACATCGCTTGGAGAAATAACAAAAGACAATCTGCATTGTAAGAGGAAAAAGAGGGTCAAGTTATGCAAGTACAAACGAATAGGACAAACAGCATACGGTCCGAGTTTGGATTTGTTAGAGTGAGGAAGAGAAACTGTAACTAGTTATTTTGAAAGTTTCCGGCGTTTGTGTGACAGCTGACGGTCAAGCGTGTGCTGTTCATACAAGAACACTGTGCCCGGATTGAGGTTACAGTCCCGTCTGATCATCGCTTGTGTGACGAGAGAGGGCTTCTACACAGCGCAAGTTCGCACCTCAATCGCGCGCTGGCTGGTTCTAACTCCCCTCCAATCCTCCCCTGATTTGGTACTCCACCTCTTCTCTTTCGCTCACACACACAAACAGAAATACACATACGAACTCGAGAGAGTAAGTCGTGGCGCTAACATAGAAAAGCTCGGCAGAGTACCGGCAGCAAGCACAATGTGTATAGGAGCTCGGGCAGACGCGATCGGTTGTTACTAGAGTCTACAAGCGACAGGCTTGCTTTCGCGAAACGACAAATGCGGTGCGATTCGCAACAAGACAAAAACGGGCAGCGATTGAAAAGCGGCACGGAACTAAAGTAAATAATCTACGTGGTTTAACGGAACGTATTTTCTACACAAAAAACAAGTCAACACATTTGTGATTTTTCAATGGTGAACAAAAAAGGACAAAATTAAAATTAACTAAATGAAAGAAAATTTGGAAATTTAAAGAAATAATCGTAATAAAAGCAAGAATAAATTATAGTGAGTGAAGTGGATTTTGATATTCAATATAACAAGTGCGCGAGTGTTAAAGATTTCTTTTTGTTATTTTGATTTTCTTAGGAAATATATTTATTCGTCTTCTCTTTCTTTCCCATATTACCTCTTTCTTTATTTTATTTTTGCTTTAAGAATTATAACGCACCCATACCTTTAGTGTCATCGCAATTAAAATGTAGAAAGTTCTACCCACGTCATTTGTTTCTATAAACAAGTAAAAAAGTTTAATTAAACCTTTCAGAAAAGTAGAAATTTCTCTCTCAATATTTTATTTTAAAAATAAAACATACTCAATCATGAACTAGTAAAAAATACTTTGTAACTTCGATAAAAGTTTTCAAAAGTTAGGACAGAAACAAACAGTGACTTGCGTTAATTTCCATAAGGAACTATACAATTATTAATATTCATAATTATTATCATTTTAATTTCTCAAATTGGAAAAAATAAATATGTTTAAATAATGTGCTGTTCCACAAAGTGACATGACACAGCAACACAGTATTAAGTGGTTCGAACTCCTTTACTTGTGGGTGACCTTAACTTGGACCACATGTCTTGTCACGAGTTACCAAGGTAAGTATCAGCATCGTTTGCCTAATACCAAATTATTGAATCTAATCTTATTGAAAACTGATTCATCTAATATCGTACATACGCATTCACGTCTAGAGTTACCAAGCACAACAAATACAAAACAGACAATTCACTATATTGGTATTAAAGCATTGATATTGTATTTCAGTTTTGTTAAAGAAAAATTTGCCTACAAGCCAAAATTCCGTGTATGGAACAAAATAGCGTACTAGCTTTAGCTCGTATTACAGAGAAGAACAGCTATAATTTTTTCGTTCTATCGTAGCATTTTATACTGAGTTATAAAACGCTGTGTGTAATAAACCAAATCTAATTTTAAGACATGCAAATGATAAGAAATAACAATCCAAAGAAATCATGCAGTATAACAACAAATTTTATATTTATTATACATATTATTATTGATAGTAGTATTTGTTGATGAGAAAATTGAAATAAAAATAAGTGGATCAATCATTCGATAAGACAATATACAGATGGTATGTAAAATCTTCAGAAAA
The DNA here is from genome assembly GCF_964235325.1 of Thermobia domestica. NCBI lineage: Eukaryota > Metazoa > Arthropoda > Insecta > Zygentoma > Lepismatidae > Thermobia > Thermobia domestica. Next base: position 52,713,830 of record NC_137465.1, read on the forward strand.
TTTATTCTTGGTAGAATAACGTCTAACCATTTTATTTTAATTTCACGTGGAAAATTCAACGCAACGTAATTTTACCCTGTTAAATTAAAAGCATTTGTTATATGGTCTTTAATAACGTTTAGTTTCTATTTTAAACTAGCTGCAAGATGAAAACTGAAGACAATTCCTTTGGAAATCAATACCAAACTACCTTTCATGTTGGTATTTCTTGTACTCACTTTTCGCTCGCGCTTTTGCCATTAAAAACAAAATCTTTTTTTAATGAGATTATATAAAACAATTTTCTAAGCTTTTAAAATTATTAATAAAACTTAGTGAACTTCTATATAATTAACCTGTAAAATGAATTTTAATTGAGTTAGTGACTGCAGAAAAAAGTTCAATCCACAAAACAAGAAGAAAGTTTTCAAAGTTGTACACATATTTTACATTTTTAAGCAAGGATGATTCCCATTATTTTTCTGTTAAGCATAGTTGGCTGGTTGATTTGAAAATTCATAATCCTTTTAGATAGCAAAGTTCTATAAGATATGGACTTCGACTTTCTGAGATTGTCTGTAGGCTACATATGTGTTGCACTTTTAAATAAAAAATAGTTTTAGCATTTGGAGGAAGAAATGAGGAATAGTTAAATTACGGGAAGTAGATGTTACTTTTTTCATACATTTTTTTGAGAAGGCAATTATAATAAATGTAATGAAAGTCAATTTACACAACATTAATTCTTCCATCGTATTGTACATATCCAAATGCAGAGTACAATAGGTGCTGCACGAAAGGTTTTCGAAAACAAAATTTTCAGAGAAAAATTTAGCACAGAAAGATGGATTGATTTGACGTTTAGCGTGGTGTTTAGAACTAAGTCCATATAAGACATGGGTCCAAACTTACCATAAGACCCGAAGTACTTATTACCGGGAACCGAACCCGGGTCTTCCGCACTAGAGGCGTGTACGCTAATCACATACTCACAATAAAACTCTGACAGTTTCTTGGCTTAATTAGCTAAATAATTACACTTATGTTTGTTGAACAAGATAATAACTTGGAAACCAAATTCTTTATGTACTACATCATTAACAAGGAGTATATTTTTCTGTTCTATGCACTATCAATCATAATTCAAGAATATTTCGAAATTAAAGCAGTAATTTACTTATAACATTATTTTCATGTTACAGAAGTATACATATTCTAAACACTCTTTTCACACAATATAATAGTTACGTCCGTAGATAAAACTGACATCTCATAAAAAATAATCTAATACGTATAGAAGAGAATTAAATGCATACAAAATATCAGTACAGTTCACTCCGAGAAGTAAGAAATTTCGTTTAAAAATTCATCACTTCATTTTTTTTAGTTCTTTCCATCGACTCATTCAAATCTCTTATCTACATCCAAAGTGAATTCAATAATTTATACCTGAATAAAATAACTTACATCTTCCATTATAATTAACATGCTACGTAATGGAATTTCGTTGTAGATAGTTTCTCAAAAGTCGTGAGTGTCTGTTACTATTGTCGTATAGAACGTACAGCTTTGTACCGTTAATATTCTTTTCTGTAAGAAATTCATAACACATTAACTAACTGGATGACGTTAAAAGACCCGAATATTCGTTGTGCTACTGTGGTTGAAGGAGATCTTTTCGCATGAATGAAGCATGCGTACTGAAGGATACGAATTCACTATATTAATAAAATGAGAGTCGGAGGATTTTAGTGTGATAATTGTCGACATTACTTTATAAGTAAACAATGAATTTAATATTTACCGCTTACTTTTGGAAATTGAGACGTTGTGGTGTAGTTAGTCTACCTACCAATTTGAATGCCTGATGAACGTGGGAATAAGTTTATTTTACCCACATTCCAATCCGGCTCAGGGGTTCACCTATCTTCTGTAAAACGGGTACCTGGGGATCTATAGATACACGGTGCATGCACTGACTATTTGGGTTCCTGTATGTATGAACACTAGTAAGTGTGAATCCTTTAGGATCCCCTTAGGCCTTATATGGTTTATACAATATTGGTGTGCCTTTTATCTCAATTGTAGATATTAAAATGGGAGATAATAGTAATATATACAATGTTATGAACAATGATATGCGAATAATGTTACATAGGAGAAATATTTTGTAACTGTCGTGAGCAAAAGTCACCTAATTGATGAGAATAGTTGCAATACAATCAAACAATAAGTATTTGTTGAAAATGCCTCAAAGAGTGGTGAAATGTTGTGGTTGAGTTCTTTTCAAAATCACTTATCACAAGCTGTTGTATAAACATGCAGTAATATGTGTTAAAGTAGTTTGTGGAATAACTATTAAGCTTTTGAACTCGTGGTGTTTCAATGAAATGTAGTATGTATGTGTTAGCTGAGGAAGGAATAAAAGTTTCATTATGAGCGGAAATAATTATGTTCTTTGAAAGTATTATGTGTTAGGCTTAAATAGTTAGACTCTCACATATTAATATAGAATACGTACGCAGTAGATAAATATTCAGCCAAAGATGTTTAATTTACAAAGGTAAGACTCGGCGGAAACTAATCTAAAACTTGAACCCTTGTTTCGGAGTAGAATCAACATAAATCTACACTAGTGAAGTTATCCTAACGATTGGTTTGAGATGTGATTTCTAAAAGTATGATAGAATGAAGAACTATTATAGAGAAAGAGAACTTTTTCATTATAATGTTATGTGTTACTTTTGACTTCGATTTGGATTGCTTATTTTGTTTGTGGAAGTTTGTCTCCTTTTAGCATCATGGCTATAAAAGACATGGACCTACAGTTTAAAGTAAAATTTGAATCACGATAATGCGTCCAATGCTTTACCATCAGGAATCGATCCCGAAACCACATTAGTCGCGTGTAAACTAGTCTATAGAACCAAATTCTTCCTAGTGTTTGCAACAACCTCTTTGTCAAAAATAGTCGGAGACATCTTTCATATTATCTATATAATATTCAATAACGACATTGCAGGATTTCGCGTTGTAAGTTGTCTTCTGGAAACTAAAATCTAACTTCCACATACATGCAATATAACTAGAATAATCATTTTATACTAGGGATGAGAAAAATGCGGTTTGTAGAAAAAAAACCAAAAATAGAAAACAAATATTTCAATTTTTACCAAAACCGATATGTTTTTACGGAAACCGGTTTTAATTTTCTTTAACCGATTTCAGTTTTTCACCGAAACCGGTTACAGTTGTATCTAATAGAGTTTCGATTTATACTGAAACTAGCGTGATTTACAGCCGTAGTCGCAATTCTTGCTTGGTTTTGTAGCGAGAATTTGGTAATAAGTTAACGAAGATACGGAAAGTTTTTTTCTAAAGTCGGTTTTCTAAAGCTTATCAGAAAATGGTTTCGTTTCTTTTAAAAATAAACTGAGAAACCTATTTAAGTATAACTACTTTACACGTGTTGAATCATGATTATTTGGTGACGAATGATCTTTCTGGAACACTTCACTGAATACAATTCACCGGAAAGAAACGATTTTTACAAAAATTGGCTGCTCATTTCATTGTGACTGAACAATATGAAACTTGCAACGCAGCACAGTAGCTTGTGTTGTCTATCTTGAAGCTTCTAAAATAATTTACAGTTTTGTACCTTCAGAACGTTTGCTCCTCAATCTCCTGTCGAATCGAAAATTTTAAAAATCGTATCTTCGCACACGATTAGACCTTGTGAAGTGTTGTGTGCAAAATGTGGTGGTTCTAGGTGACTCGTGTGTGTGTGTGTGTGTGTGTGTGTTCTTTTATGTGTTAATAAAGATTCAGTTCTTGGTTTAAGTTTCTCGATATTATTCAAAGTAACAAAAGGTTTTACTTAGCATAGTATCATCCATTTTATAGGTGATTCTGCTTTATTATGTCTTCTTTAATATTATTCTAATTTGTTATCAGTCTAGTGCGTGGGGGCCCTGGTTCGATCCCAACAAAGTAAGTTTGGGGTGGACAACATCGTGTTCGTCGTTTTTTTTTCAGGGGACCCCGTTTCCTCCCCTGTTCAATCCACCAATTCTTCCATTAACATTCACTTGTCTTAATCATCCGTCTCCCTTAGCCTAACGTGGGGCGGTTAAGTGAAAGATTTCATTTTTTCTCATTATCATTACATTCGAAGTATTTAATTTACTCTCTTGTCCTTTCTAATTATATTAAGTTTTTGGTTTGACAGCCAGTACAGTATCTTATCCTCAGTTATATCAATATCAGTTTGTTTACGAGAAACATTTACGTTTTCTTCTATTAATCCTTTATTGTCCTTTGTAAACTTTACTCCATCTACCTACTTCAGACCGCTTAGTATACACATTAACTATATAAATAGTGTGTTAGAAAAAACTCGATAAATATGTATAGAGATCTAAAAATTGTTGGACGAACGAGACTCGGTAATACTGTAGATTTATGTAAATGAAGAAATCCATTAGTTTATTCTAGCCGCTTTTTAAGTAATCCGATATAATGGTGTATCATATGCAGCCCAACCAACATAAAAGTTATTCTGGTTGCATAAAGGAACAGGGGAAGCAAGTGATTGGATCTACGTTATGAAATATTGCACTGCACTGCTAGCTAGCTCTTTTAGTTCCGTTCCTTACCTGGTAGGTTTTTAACCGATAACAAGAGGTCTGTAACAGAAATCAACGGAAGTTTTATTCGTGTGCAAGCAGCAAAATATCTTTGAAATGTATTATGATACTTAATTGAGTTTTTTCCTTTGTTTATTTTAAAGTTTATCGTAGTAATTATTTTTTGCTTTGGAAGTATCGATCTTTTCATACATTTGTGTATTTATAACTAGCATAGGTGCATTAACCTTTCCGAGACTGAGTAATTTTTTTGAGTACTTTCCTATGAGGCTTGAAGTACGAAGTTACTATATCGAGATACTTTGCTCTTGACATGTTAATTTCTATTTTGTCGGTATGAAATGTATGAATTTATAACTATTTCATTTAAAACACAGAAACTGTCATTTGTTCCTCCTAACAGGACCATCATATGTTTCATGATTCCTAAGGCCTGACCTACAATCACTTCAATATACTTTGCAACTGTAGCTTTGGAATTTCCCCTCCCGTACCTATGGCGTCTATACGCATTCACTAATAGTAGTGTCGTCATCACGCTATATATCCTATGATCACATTGTTGTTAAACGAGAATGGTTCAGCATTCTCTGCCCCTCACGTAGTAGAACTTTCCGCGTGAGAACATAGTCCTCTGCAACATTAGCACACTTTTCCAATCAGCCTTCTAGTTTTTCAATCCCAGCAAAAAAAAAAAAAAAAAAACGATTGGTCTTACAGCCAAGCATCTACAGTGTCCGTAACTCCAAAATAATTGCGAAAATGTCTCCCATGAATTTTATTCTTCAGGTTAAGAAATAGATGGAAGATATTGACTGCTAGATCTGAAGAATAGAGGGCATGGGAACAAACTGGAACACCGATTCTTGAACTGCACGCATTGCAACTTGTGTATTATCGCACATCATGATCTAACATTTCCCATAATTTCTCTTTGATGGCAGTAAGTAATTCGGCAATTAGAGTTGCATAATAAACGGCTGTAATTATGAATCAAAATAAATCCCTCTGTATCCCAGAAAGCAGATGTCATCTTTTAGCTCTTCGATGGTTGGACCTTGAATTTCTTGGGGAGTTGTGATGTTTCCATTGCATGCTTTGATAGTTACACTTATGCTCGAGCCACGCGTCATTCATAGCGACAAATTTCTTGGAAAAAAGTTTCGTATGTCAGGCTATTCGTAACATATGCTGACTTGTCATACAATGTCGACCGTCAACATTCTTACTTTTTAGACTCACAGTGCATAGACTTTTTCCATTGATAAATGTTTATGAATAATGAATTGCAGACTGTCAGTTGAGATGTCGCACGTCTCTGCTATGTAACGGATAGTCACTCATCGGTCTGCGGGAGTAATGTAATCATTTCTGGCATAGTAACAGTTGCAAATGACCCACTATTTTGCTAGTTTTTACAAGTCTATCAACCACATTTAGATTCACGGCATTATCGTTTCACTAGATCATGCGAAGAGTTAGAGTCCCAAGAGTTCCCACCATTCCAGTACAGATGTGTTTCGGTGGTGTTAGGTGTTCCTTCATTATATATTTTACCACTGCTGGGAGCACTGATGTTTTCTATTTTGTTAAAAAAATTAGGGTTTGCTTCTTACTGATCAATAACCTGTGAAGAAAAGAAAAATTGTTGCAAAATTTTAAAATTTTGTGGACATCAGTCTAAAGAAGGTATGGCGTTAAGCCTAAAGTTATAAGTGTCTTCCGTAATTATAAGGGACTAAAGATGGTGCATGCTGAGCAACCTTCGTATATTGTAATGAACATATTATATCTCAATGTGCAATCTTTGTCTGTGGTCACGTTTGATGGGAGGAAAGGGTTAAAGGCTTCAAATTTTCAAAGAAGATTTTTGAAAATGTTGTTCTCCATCCTCAACCACCGAGCGTTTCATCAGTGTGCGAAAACCATACTTATCGTGAACTTATAGTTGTTTTGCGTAAGATCTATCAAGTTTCGTTACTCTACGCCTATTGAGCTTGATCTGCAATCATTTCAAAATAACTGTATTTTGTTGAATTTTCCGCTCTACCTATTGGCATATAAGCATTTATTGTGAGTGATATTCTTTTCACACTGTGCCTTCTACGATCACACTACTGTTATGTCTTGTTACGATTATACCGAAGAACATCTCAGGATACATTTTGTGTGTCCTGTCAAGAATGATTGAGAGGAGGGAGTGTAACCTCAAATATTTATAGAAAGTTTACTAAAACTCTGACTCTCCCTCCTTCACTAATCCTTCAAAACATTGGATGCAACTAAGGCATATTTCGTTTGAAACTTTAATTAGTTATACGTAAAATGTATTACATTTCGTTAGTCTAGAATCATTTGAAAATACAATCATTTTTGATTGATTTCCCGTTCGTGCCAATAGTTTTACTTATGAACTATGATCTCGTCTCCAAAAGGTTGAAATAAATCAGCATTGGAAACAAGTCAGCGAAATATCATCAATTGGAATCAAATTGAACATTTTCCCATAATGATTGATTCGAGTGTTTCTGTAGTTAGTTGATTCAAATACCACATTACAACGAAAGGCAAATGCGATTATATTTGTCGTCAAAATAATTAATGATATAACACGCAGTACGATATAGTGTAGTACCTCGTCTATATGAATGATTGCTTTCTTTTCTACGGTTGCTTTATTATAAAATCCGAGCTACTAAAGCTGTATTCAGAATGCAGTCGAATCTCGACAGCCTAAATATACGCTAACCAAAGTTCTCTATTTTCAAAGACAAAGCTCTAAACATATTTTTGTTTTCAGTTTTTGGCTCAGCAAGCGGTTGGACATCTGATTTAAAATGCAGATGTAGCGAGACTTGCTCATGAACACTCAGTGTGAATTTATATTTTTCTTTGTTTCTAAATAAAAGTGGCCTTTAAAAGATATTAGAACATGTAACGATCTGAAAAACGATCGTTCCAAATCTGTTTTTGCTTAATAATTTATTTTAATTTAAAACATAATTTTCTGTTGGATGCTTCCAAATAGGCTCCGAACATTCTTGGTACACATTGTGATTATTGTTTTATTTTATTGTAAATACTTGATTATTTAAATTTAAGCTTGCTGTTACTAATTTCAAAATGTTACTATCAATTTACAAAGCAAATTTTATTAAAACGAGTCGATTAATTAAAGCTTTCCGGGACACTAAATAAATCACTGGGCGGAAAGTGCTTTAAACTCTGTACGTATATGCATATTTTTACCTTTTTCTTGATATTGATCGATTGATGACTACTACAAAATATAAAAACAGTGAAAGCTGATAAACGTAAAGACGAATTAATTTGATGTGTTAATGCAAATTTAAGTGTTGTTTAAGCGAACTACTATAAAACATATTTCAAAAGATCATATTCCTTTTTGTGCAGAAAAATTAATATAAATGGTAAGCTATGCTTACGTAATATCGTTGAGATGTGAATTGCTAAGAGCCTAATCCTGCCTACTTTCGTATCCTAGATGATTCCTAATGTTAAATAAATTTATCAACTTAGATTTTTGTATGGAATAATTAACTTAATTAACAAATAATATTGTTTTTTTCTGAATCTAGCAAAGCTAATATTACAGCTTATGATACAAACACGAGATGGATGTTTACGGATGTTTTCTAATATGTATTCTTAGCCATTATTCTATAAAGCTCCTCGGTCATGTACAAATACGTTGCTGTCTTAAAGTACTGAATGAATTAAAATATTAGAAACGAATGAAGTATATACGTCGAATTCTTGATATTAATTGAAATAATATAGGTTCTGTTGTAGGAAGTAAAATGGTGTTAAGTAACTGATATATCCTATAATCCGGATCCGTTTGAAAATAAACATCTGTATTATAGCGCTTGCATCCAGGTATTCAAAATAAATATTATAGTTTTTGGAACTGAGATTTGGAATCTGTATGACTATTGTAATGTTTGATAAATGTTGTGAATCTGCCTTCCCGCATGATATCCGGACTTGCTCGACTGGTGATAAATGGAATGAAAGTCCGAAATACAAATTTTATAAAACAACTTTTTTAAGCATAGAATGATTGTTACCATAGTAAAAAGGGTACTATTGAGCTTTTAGAAGTAACTCACAAACAAATATTGTTTTTTTTTTTTTTTAAAGAAAAAGAATAGAATAAGTATTAGCTCGCAATTTCCGCAATAATTAGCTTTTACTATCGTTTTAAAACATCTTATGAGCCCGGAACAAATATTACTTGTTATCTTAGTACATTGTTTCTATATGATTAGTATTGTACACTGAAAAAAAAATTTGTAATTAAATTGCCAAACATCAATGTAAAATCATTTACCCTTTATTTTGTAAGTTAATATACATTCCTTAGATTAAATTACGAAATTTGCTGGGTTATTTTACAAATTTACAGTAAATTTATAAGAAAGTATGATATTTTTATTGATAAAAATGTAATTTTACACCATTTGAAATTAGTAATTTTACTTTATAGGTGTAAATTGATTTACATAGAGGAGTGGCAAACAGTTTGCCACCATTGTTTTGTAAATTTACCTATGAAATTTTTTACAGTGTATGAAATGAAATGAAATCTTTAAGTTTTACGTCCCACGGTTATGCCGGTTAGGCTAAAGGAGACGGTGATGATGAGAGATGAGTGGAATGGTGGAATGAAGACAGTGGGAGGAAACGGGAGAACCCCGAGAAAACCCACGAGCACGGTGTTTGTCCACCACAAAGTTCACTTGGCGGGGGCTGGGATCGAACCCGGGACCCCAAGCACCAGAGGTGAACGCTCTACCACTGAGCCACCGCGCCCCCCTTTTACAGTGTAGTTCCGTTCAGTATTCAACAAAGAAACGAACATAAGTATGAATTTCCAGATGAGTGAAAGCAATTTTTATCAATGTACTAGCAATTAACTTATTATACAAAATAAAGGATGAACAAGAAAATTTGAGACTTGAGATTACACGTAGTATATCATGGCTTCGGAAACTAGAATTGCCAATACTGCCACATCAATCTAATTAATTAAATACAATTTTATTATCCAATGATAATTATACGCTTTATGCTGTTTTTGGTATAGAAATAACAACACAATTTTCTAGTAATTAGTAAAATCAAACATTTTTCTCGGATCACCAAAAGTGATTAAGTTTTAGAAAGTGCTACTTTATTGTAAAAACATTTTGTTTTCCTTCGTGTCATCTAAACAAATTGAATGAAATCCGTTTCAATTACTTCCCTCGTGAGATCAAATCTCTGTTCCGGAAGTTATAAGTCATTAATTACTAATGGCATCTATTTCCGTGTTTTTACAATTTAAATGACTAATTACTATACAGCCTAAAGAACAACGCTCTGCTTCTGTTTCCTGTTTCTCAACTCTTATTTTGATAATACAATTACGTAATTCATAATTAATAAAAATAACTTTTTTGAGTGTACCTTCCAATTGGCACTAATACCTACTTCTTGATAATGCAGTTTCCTTCCCATCAGTAGATGGGTGGGCCACAGAAGATAACGTCTTGTCTTGGGCCAGTGACATAAATTTAAGAGTTGTAAGAAGGTATTAGATGCGAGTATCAGGATTTTTTATTTATTCACTTATTGTGATTAGTACATAAGAATTGGGTGAGAAATGAGGTGATAGTAGCAATGAAGTGATGTTCACATAACCTAAGGTCACAATATCTTAGCAGATATGAAGGTGTTAATCAGCGGCGCAAATATGTCTTGAACATTCGGGGCGACAAGTAAGACCGTTTTCCTTTTTTTTTAAGTAACGCTCAAAATAATTTTGAAGTTGAAAACAAATCCTGTTGAGGATCACTGAGCAGAGTTGTCTTCAACATTGGGAGGTGGGCAGATTTGAGGCTTATTCTGGGGGACATCAATTTCATATCACTTTCCTTTGTGACAATTGGACACAAATCTTCACATTTTCCCCCCAAAAAAACATATTTCAAATCGAATTATTGAGGGGACAGTCCCCCCAGTTCCAAGATTGGAGGATACATGTTCCCCTCATCCCTCCGGGATTTGCGCCAGTGGTGTTAATATGCTGCTCTGGTGCTGCTCAGAGCAGATTGAAACAATGGGAGCCGTGTTAGTGAAACTAGAAATTAACGCTGTTAACTGCATAAAGAGTAAACATAACTAAACCATTGTGGGCGCTCATGGTACGCAAAACTATAACTAACTGAATGAGTATGTACTATTTACAATGAAAGTGTTAATCATACGAACATTTTTATGACTTTTGTAATACTAAGAAGATATTGACTTGACATGAGTTATCCATACCGGCCCGACTTAAAGGATTGCAAACAGGGGCGTCATTTCAGACTTTGCTTGGGGGGGAAAGAGCGCTAACGACATAAGACTTTCACGTTTTGTACTAGTATATTAGTAGGCAATTGATTAAAGTATATTTATTTCTCAAACTCTTGGGGGGGGGGGGGCAATAGCCCTGCCCTAGATGACGCCCCTGATTGCAAAACGGGCTAACCCCTCTTGTGACCATCTTTAGCTCCCTGAAACTTACAATTGTTTTCCGATATGTATGAATGTAAGGTGAATTCAAGTCAACCTCCACCCAAAAAAAAAAAAAAAAAAAAAAAGAAGATTGTGACATTCCTATCTTAATGTTCCCTCTAGAAGTCTTCATCCATATCTATAAAAAAATAGCTTGACGTATCAAAATGCAACAAAGTTTTGAACATCGCACTCGACAAATTGATTGATGTTTAACCTATTGCGGTCCTTTATCAACTGGGAATTGACATTTAAATTTGCCTTCCTGTCCGAAGTGAAGTCATGCTCGATGTGTTGTATTTACCTTGATTTCGTCCAATTTCTAGTAAACTGATTTGTTTATTACTACATCTAGTGCACAATCTTTAAACCATGATTCTCACCCTTGATTTAATAGATGGCGTAACTGTAGTAAGATTTAACTTTGAAAGTATGCCATTATATACGAAACGCTGTAATTTGGCAAAATTATTCAGGCCAGTTGAGACAAACGCGGAAAATATACAAGGATTATTAGGGGCTATGACCTCTTTCAGCATCGAAACTCTATCAGACGGGATCTTCTGATTAAAATGAGAATACAAAACGCTACATGCTTTTGTATTTGAAATAAGTACATCCACTGAGATCAAAATGGAAATTATATGCACAGAAAGTACAGGCATTAGCAATATTGCGCATGGAAGGTATAATGTTTGACGAGTCATAGCATAAAAGAAGTTACTGTAGGCAAAAATACATTTTTATAGGTTGAATTTATGATGGATAACTCAATCTGGCATGTGAATTGAAAATTTGTGCTTCAATCAAAGTCCGAATTATAGTTTCGATGTTTTTTTTTTTGACAAGGATACTTCTAATTTTCATATCGAGTCGAAAGAATAAAAATGTTAAAACTCACAAATTCATACAAAAAATTAAGGAAATGTTCATACATTATTCATTTGATAATTTTATGAGTATGGGTTCTGTCTCCCTATGTATATATATATATATATATATATATATATATATATATATATATATATATATATATATATACGTATGTATATATAGTGAATGTAAGGTATCTAATATTTCTATGAATTTTCTTCCTCGGTTAAAGACACATTTTTGTACCCACGTTTAATATTTTCGAAACAATTTCACTAGAAGGTGCGCCTCCAATGAAATAATTCTCGTTCCGGACCTGGTCTAGCGGGGCAGTCGGTGAGGACGATGCCATCGGGAGGGACGCCAGACCCTTTGCCCTCTAGTGTCGCTACTGGTGTTGACAGACTGCTATATTCGTTCTATATAAGCCTAACCTCATATGCGTACTTACGCATATCATAGATGGGAAGTATGAAAATTAATTTTTAAATAAAATAATTTATCTACTTAATCAATATCGTATTGTGAACTAAATCTTATTTTATTTGGAAATTAAACTTTTAGCGGAGTCGTTTAAAAGATTAGAATATACTGCGTAGCATTAATTACAAGTTTCACTGGGTTAAATGAAGAATAAATAGTAGTATGTTCAGTTAATTAGTCATCATTTACTATTATGGAGAAGCACCTTCAAATCGATAAAAACAAAGAAAATATAATTGCCCTGATGATGAGAACGATGACAGCTCTCGAAACGTTGGCCTATCCACTAGTTTTCACCTGACTGATTGCTTTATCATATACGCCGCCAGGAAAGCTTCAAATCTTACTTCAAAGAAAATATAATTTAAAAGTCAGAAAGTAATAAGTAATTTATATAAATGAAAATTAAATACTACTATTATGAGCTGAATTAGATTTAAATGATATCGAAAGCGTGACTGTTCATCTCAGCGACTCCAAAAACAATGGATTTGACACATATATATCTGTCATTTTCGATCATTTTTATATATCGCCCCTCTCCTTACCTTAATTGGCGGTGGTGAAGTTGGATATAGACGTGATCGAATGTATTACTGTTCATCTCAACGACCCCGAGAACTATAGATTCGGCACTTATATCTGTCATTTTCGGTAATTTTATATATCCCCTTCCCACATGTTGCGGGGCACAGAATCAGAAGTAACACTATTCATCTCAGCGACCACAAAAACTATGGATTCGACACTGATATTAGTCATTTTCGATCATTTTATGTATGTCCTCTCCCCTTCTCCACCCGTAAGTTCTACTGTCAAAGTGAAATGATAAAAATCTTACCAGGCTTGAACGTCATCTACGTTGAAAATTTGTTCGAGATCGGCCGCGTAGGTATTAAGAGTCACAAACATAGTCAATTTCAATTTTATAATATACATTTTGAAACCGTCACCTCCCCGGAAAAAGAGATAAATATGCAATATATATATATATATATATATATATATATATATATATATATATATATATATATATATATATATATATATATATATATAAGGATATTGTGTTATGTTTGATTAGAGAAAAGAATGCGTTTTGCGTTTCCCGTCTGTTAATAGCTGTTCTCCAAGACAAGGAAAAAAACAATAGCATTTGATTTACATTTTTCTCTTTCAGAACATAGTCTGCAGCATATGTGACCGTAGAGTACAGCGTAAACGCATTCACTACATGTGTTCTTCTGTTATTGAACATGAATCTGCCCGTTATTCGATTCTGTTAATTAATCCCATATCGAATCGGCTATTTACAATTGTATCTTAACAACAGCTCAACTGGTGGTGTTTTGATTTCTTTGTGGCTCAGCAACAGGCAATAGAGATCGCTTGTTTTAATTGATCGTTACTAATATTGTATTTGCTTCTAACAGCAAGCAGCAAATGACAAATGTCTCAATTTTTCTTGCATTGTAAGGTGACATTCCATAGGGTTTGCAACAAACACTTGCATTGCAATACTATACTGATGTACTCAGGAAGAAAACTTCTGAATGTTTTCTAAAAGCAGCTTTTCGTGGATAAAACATTAGAAATCAATACTCAAGGAAAGAAAGAGTAACCTTCTTAATATTTACTGCAGCTACAGATATATGCAGGCAACTTGCTGTGATATATATTTACATAGGCTGATTAAATACCGAACCATTTAGAGTTCCACAAGAGCCTAGTTTGTAAACTGTGGCCAAATTTTACGGGAGACGCTATGGCTTAGTGGCAGAGTGTTCATCTCTGGTGCGTGGAGTCCTGTTTCGATCCCAGCTCGCGCCAAGTAGACTTTATGGTGGACAAACGCCTTGTATTTGGATTTTCTCGGGGTTTTTCCATTTCCTCCCACTTTATCCATTCCACCATTGCATTCATTTCTCACCACCACCGTTTCCTTTAACCTAGCCGGCACAACCCTGAGATGTTAAACTGAAATATTTCATTTGTTATGCATTTACATGTCCACAGCAGTAGCGACGAAAAGTACGATCTTGTTCTCAAACACTTTCAGTCTACGTTCTTTCTTCAGAGTAAGCGACCATTTTTCGCAACTATATAGCACGACAGTCATGCTTATCGTAATTTCCTCGAATGCCTATAACTTGAAAACCAAAGATCGGTACACCATTCTATGTCATAGAGAACTTAGCTCAAAAAGATCTACCACTAATGTCAAGTTTGGTCAATACCAGACGAGTTTTAACGATCGCGATTAATTAGCATGTTTGGTTTCACTAAGTTGAAACCCAAATTTGATGCCAATAACACGAGAGCCAATGGTCTGAATACCGTAATAATTTACATGCGTTCCGAATGTATCAAGATTTGGTACTTTAGCAAATTTGGTTAATATCGGATTATAGAGATCGCAAGGACTCGTGAAGCTTGATCTAGATTTATCAGTTTGAGCACCCAATAGAATGCGAGGATGTGTTCCGGTCGTTAACCCTCATCCATGAACATTTGCCAGTATCGTTTCTCGTGTTATACGGGTACAATGTTGTGGGATTTTCGCTAAGTTTCGTTTGCTGTTATTATCGTGCTCGTTATTTTATATTTTTACTCTTATTATTGTTACCACACTGTTGAAAACACTGTCTTAAATCTGAGAAACCGTTCTTATCTGTGCATCGAGAATATCTTTTCTTAGAAACAAGAGTTTGAAACTCTCATTAATGAAAAATGAAGAAAAGTAGATGAGGTTGGAGGAAAAAGCGGAACGAGTAAATACGCTGTTATTTTCCTTATGAATGAGAATTGACAAATCTCATTTCCAAGAAAATATTGTCTCGGTGCACAAATAAGAAGTTTGGTAACATTGTTGGTACACTTGTACTGTTTCTCTTATTCTCAATTTTGCGTTCGGAAGGCAGCTCCATGAATCATCCCGAATTCTTCCGATGTGTCACACACGAGGGAAGGTAGTTCTATGATTTGTGTAGAGCTCACGCTTCACGAATAATCACGGTCACAATAATGCCATTGATAGCATGTGAAGAAAATATTATTTCAGTGATTCCAACCCAATTACTCCAGAGTCAAAGACCTGCTGACCATATTACTTTATATGTGTACTAAGCTCGTTAAGTTTTGTCAACATTCCATGGTCAAGATTGGATGGGTTTCACCAACCAGGTACGGCATATAGTATCTATGTGATTCACTTTTCTTAAGAAAAAAAAAAGCAAGTGAAGGACGAAAATGATAGTGTGGAAACGTATGGTTCATAGTTGGTTGTTTGGTTGATTGAGTTTTTTAGTCCGCTTACAACAGCGAAGTTATTTAAAACGGGACCAAATTTACAGTAAATTCGAATTACCATTCGGTTTTGTATCCGAGACAGGTACCACTACCAAGAATCAAACTCGGAACTACGGCCCCTGAAAGCAGAGGAGTTAGTGACTTTAACTGAACTACGGTTGAGAAGGTGTAACAGCTTTGTCAGGTCAGCCATCACGAGTAAGGTTTTCCTGGTTTTTTCATTCACATCAGGTAAATTTTGGGATGGTACCTAACTTATTACTGCCAGGTCGCTTCCTTTCTTCTCCATTCTTTTCTTCCTCTCCAATTCTCCATCCAGTGTAATCACCGAAGGACGTCATCTCTCATATTTGAGACGGGCTAACGTGGCAATAGATCCTGAAAGTCCAAAAATCTAAATCCCAAACCTAACCCCTAACATTTTTTCAATTTTATTATTTAGCTCTTTCTTATATTTTGAATTCCTACCAGACGCGTCACGAACACAAATACAGACACATCTGAGACTAGCTAAAAGTGTTCATACTCTTTAGTGGAACTTGAAATCAAGATATATCTTGTTGCATGAATATCAGAGTAACGCCTCAGAGCGCTCGAGTAAACCAAGCCGAAAAAAACAAACATACTTGACGTCGTTACGCTCACGTTGTACAACCGAGTGTCAACAATTTACTATCTTTGGTATTAGCTTACAAAAATCGTAATATCACAAAGGATGTTACTACTACCAAGCTAGCCTTCTACAACGCTAAAGAAACTCGGTATCTTATCGATCTCTTTGTTCTCAATGGTCGTCGTATCTCTTTCTTATAATTCTCTTACATGTAAAATCTCCATTGAATTCACAACAATTCTTCATATCTTCATAATCTTTCTGTAATCTTGAATCATAATCAATCTTCACAAAACTATCTCAAATCTATGTCATATCTATAACTTATTTGCACAGGTTAACTTTCATTTACTTGGTAACAGAAAGTATCACATTTATAAGTACTTTGTAGCCAATATTTGGAAGCCAAAGAAATCGGCCATTTTACATCATTACTATTTGCTCAGCTTACTGCACACTACCGTTCTTCTGCTCATTACGCAATATGAAGGTTGTTCTATCACATCGTGCCAACTCACATCTAGCGGGTTTCAAACTAAAAATCTTTCCATAAAATTGATAAAAATTTCTATATGTATTTATCAGAAGAATTTTTATGACACAAAAAATGTGTGTTGTTGTCTGGTGCCAATAGTAATTGATTTTTTCCCTGAACAGATTGCTTATAGCTATATTTATGTAGTGTGTATGTAAAAGAAAAAATACTGTTATCACACACACACACATCTCTCTCTCTCTCTCTCTCTCTCTCTCTCTCTCTATATATATATATATATATATATATATATACTCTTAATACTCCTAACAGTCATGAAGACACTACTTTAACATTTTCCGAAATATATTTTTATTAATTTATTTTCACCAATATTCGTATATCTTTTCCAAAACTAGAAGCCATGAATAAAAATTTACATCGTAATCAGAAATTTCACAATGTAAGTAGTTAGAAATTCATAACGTTCACTTATTTTGGTTAGTTTAAAAATACATATTTTAAGGTGCAATATACGAAGGATGATCGGAAGAGAAAGTTACAAAGACCATTTTTTTTTTTTTTTTGTTTTTTTTGTGAGACATAGCTGGAAGATCACCACACCTAATGATTAGTCTCCGATGTTATCACCTTTTTCGTTCAAGCGTTTGTCACAACGGTAGATGAGGTTTTCCATAGCAATTGCACAGAAATTCGTGTCAAGTTCTCGTATACACCATGACCCGGTGATTTTGACATCATGACATATATCAGACATCCATGTTTTGCTTTGGACTGGGAATAGGGGAAAGATACTGTGGACTAGGCAGGGCTGTAGCGGAGGTACTCTAACCATTCGCATTCTCGTGTAGAGCGCTTACGCTGGCTCAGTAATAAAGTGCTTATCTCTGGTGCATGGGGTCACTGATTCGATCCTCGGCCAGGTAAGTTTGTGGTAGACAATATCGTGTCCTTGCGTTTTCTCGAGGTACCCCAGTTTCGTCCCACATTCTCATTCCACTATTTCTTCATTTACTTGCCTAAATCATTGTCTCCCTTAGACTGAATAGTATAATCGTGAGACCTGAAACTAAATTTCGGGTGTTTCTCCATCACTGGTGTCAAAGCAAGTCCCAGAGTTAGGTGACCCGGACAAAAATCGTTTTCCGGTTGACCTGGTGACTCAAACCATCACTGCTGATTAAGACAGAATCTAACAAAGATTTAATTTCCATTACAATGAGCCTTCCGATTTTTTAAGCAAAGCATTAGTTATGAGAATTGTGTACAATTGTTTAGCGAGTTAAAAAGAAAACTTGGACTGGATAATAGATTTTGCATTTTAAATTCCAATGTCAAGAAAACTTTGCAAACTGTATGACCATGTATTTAATAATAAAAATAAAATATTTCAAAATGCTTTAATACAGACATTACAGGAGGATTACGTACGCACACTATTTCTTTTTTACACTTTAAATTCTTTTGCTAGAATTTTCCCTTTCCATATTTAATGAAACCATGACATTTCTTTCATATTTCTTAGTCAAGTGTAATTTGTCTACATTTCTCTGTATCGTGTAACTAAAAGCGCCGGCGAGTTTTTTCCTAAGTTTTATTTTTATTATAACACGAAAAGACACGTAAAAATAAAGAAAAGAAACGAAAAAAGAAACAAGCTATAAGTGATTCATGTTATTTACCAAAAGATTGGGAAATCATTTTTCTTCAATAATGTCGTATTTGAAGGATAAAAATTTCAATAGATGAAAGTTTCTTCAAAGGAAAAAGGAAAGAAGAGGACTGGGAGAGATAGATATAGAGAGGTGTTGCGTAAACTGATGAAGAGAAAGAACAAAATCAATCTTTTAGTTCTTTACAGAAAGAAAAAGTTCAAAGTTATGAAACTATCTTTACTTTGTTCAATACAGTGCTCTATCGCCTACATACTGATTATGCAATGAACGTTATTTTTCCAGGTAATGTTTTAAGTAAAATTTTAATTTCTTTTAAATACTGTGTAAGATATTCGGAGAAACACTATAACAACTTTGGAAAATGAACCTTCACATGAAAACACACACACACACATATATATATATATATATCGGATATTCTAAATATGGCGTCCACGGACCACAGAGCATTATTCTACAAGTCAAAATAAAGCAATATATATATATATATATATATATATATATATATATATATATATATATATATATATACACCTTTCGAATCGTCGTCTGGAGACTGGAGACACAAAGTGCACTATGTGGCAACGTCGCAAATAAAGAACCATAGATTAGATCTACCAATCTATCAAATGGTTATATCGATTCTTTCCAGGTGGCAGTTAAAGTCGATATTGATTGACACTAGCATAATTTATTAGTGTAGCAACGATTCAACTGCTTGTATCCATAGTGTAATGCTATTGGGCTCTAAGTTAATCTCCGACGTTGTGAAATTTCGATTTTTCATAACGGCTGAAGGAAGCCCTGTAGGGCATTCTGTCATATAATATTTTTGATTTATTGTGGCCTGTAGAATAGTGCTTTGTGGTCCGTGGGCGCCATTTTTAGAACACCTGATATATACAGAGAGAGAGAGAGAGACCAATATGGGTGAATAAATGGGTCATTTCGGACCTGTAGCTCGCCGAAAATTGGTCGAGACAGTAAATGAAGGATTATAGATCGATGGATCACGGTCTGAACGAAATGTCGGACCGTGGTCCGGTTAAAGAACATAGTCCTTATTTAGAGAGTATATTTTAATAATGTTCCATTAGGTGTGGAACAGGAAAGGCGGCAAAGTTAACCTCGAAGAATTTAAAGAGATCATGAGGTCTTCTAGAACGGAGAAAAAAAATTATAGATCAGGAACTGAAAATTAACCACATTTGATATCCATTGCTACATTAATAGAATCTCATACAAAATAACTATGCTCCTTTACCCGACCTTTTGTTCTAGCGTTATGACCCATTTTAGCCCCTGGCGTATATGGAAGCTTATACTCACTCCAAGTGTGTGTTTTTCGTATGGATGTGTGTCGAAGCGCATGTGGCATTTTATTTCTCGGTGACTACTAGCCAAATTTTAACCAACGTTGGTGCTAAAATTGCTCATGTCCTAAGGAATAAAGATCCCTACGTTTAGTGACCGGATTCGCCCAAAGAGGCTGTGTTCTATAACTTTGCACACCGAGAGTTTCAGAATTCGTTTATTTCTTTCTATTTTCAGCGGCTATAACTGAGAAATTACATATATATATGCATCTACTTTTCTCTAAAAAAGACAATTCATGTTTTCGTATCAAAATTCATTTTCCAAAGTGTCTTGGTGTTGTTTCCGGACACCCTGTATAAGGAGGTTCATTTCTTTCGTTCCATCTTTGAGAACAACGTGCAAAATTTGTTATCATCAACTTAATTTTGTATCCAGCAAGGCATTTTAGGAATATTTAGCCTTTTGTGCGAATGGTCTCAAAAGTACTTACTAGTTTTGTAGCAGGCTTGACAAAAGCCTTCTGAACAAGAAAATCCATTCGAGTATTTTGTGTGAAAATTTACAGATACAACCAAGTTACTCAATAAATTAGCTGTCTATAGTAGAGCGAGATGAATAGAAGACGCCTAAAGATCATAAAATATCTACCTATATACAAAGGAAGATGATCGTAAAATAGTTCCTAACATGTTTTAAAGAGTGCCCAGTGCCTATGAGAAAGATATTTATTCCTACTGTGGGACAAACAAATCTTGAAAGTACTTGTTGGGTCACCATTATTTCGGACATGATCTAGGGGATCAAAAGTAAGAAATTAAGCTTGTTGATAGAGATGTATTAAATCCCAATATATAGACAAAATATATGGGTCCCCCACAACCAAATCCAATCTACACATTAGGTTAGTTACATCCAATCAAACAAAAATTCTTCATGTGGTGTTTATAAGGCACTTATGCTTATTTACCATCAGAGCGGCTAATTTTATTGCAAGTCTTTGCTTCCGTAAAACCAAGTTTGCAAACGTTCCGGAATGATCTTGCAGCGTTAAGAAGACTGTTGAAATTTCCATGACCTAACATCACGTGAGTTCTCGGTTTCCCCAAGACACCAAGGGTCCTTTGAGTGGGAAAAACATCTTGTGTCCCTGGAGAGTCGTGGAAAGACTGAAAGGCGAGCTGTGGAAGATCCAGAAAAGCGGATCTAAAGAGTGTCGGATTTGCAGAGGGAAAATGTACTTTAGCATAAGGAAGGAAAATGTTTGACTTTTTAAAATAAATTTATTTTATTTAGAATAACTCAAAACTTATAGTGGAAAACAGTGTTAGAAAAAGAATATAATATTCCTAGTTTTTCTGTGCAAATTATTCTACAGTATGTGATAATAAAATACTGAGAACGAACATCAATGTGACTCTCAGACTAGTTCAAACAGCCTCTCAAAAACAGCATTAGTTCTAAGCTCTAATGTGGAGGAAGCTTCTGCCAGTATGTTGGATATTTAAAATTTCTCCGTTGAAACCCAATATATTTGAATTAGATTTTAAATTTTCTTCCAGAAACTTCCAAACACATATTTCCAATATATATTTTTATACCTCAAAACGTATATCAATACGTGGCACATACAAATATAATAGGATAGAACTATGATAAAACTTAAAAAGAGTTAGATACATAAAACATCAAAAAATAATCACAATACTAATCTTCATTTTTCCAAACAATATAATAACAGACTATGACTAAATTCATGAAATACTGTTCGATAACTCAATTTATCTTCCCAACATTCTTCCCGGTCTACCTAATAATAATTGGAGACAGTATGAATACGTATATCTATCTATTTCCCATAGATTTTAGACTCAAAACACATATTTGCTTTACATTCTTGATGCATCATAATACATATCTAAGATGCACTAGCACTCAGAGTTTCTTTTAAATGCATTTTGTCAAAACTGTTGAGAACAATTAATTCAGAATAAAGCCCCAACACTGATTAATTATTTTATTAGTTTAATGTCTTTCGATTGTGCGCCAAAGCTAAAGGAGATGGTAAAGAAGAGATGGGTAATGATAATGGAATGATGGAAGTGAGACGAAACTGGAGAATCCTGAGAAAACCACACACATAGTATATGCCCACCAGGAAGCACACTTCCCACGGGCTAAGATCATACCAGAGACTCCCACGCATTAGAAATGAGTACTCCAACATTGAGGCATTCTGCTTCTTGATGATTAATTTTAAACTACTTGAAATAAGTTGGTATTTCTATATAGGAGAATATGAATCTTGTGACAACTAGATTGATGTGTTCTAGCTGAGAATAAAAACAGTAGACGATTGTTTAAAAAAATTCTAATAATTTGTTATTAAAACATTTACCTTTCACTTGTCTAAGATTAAGTGAGATAGAATTTTATTGTGTTCTTCAAAAGATGAAAAGGTTCATTGCCGGGTCCAGGAGTTTCTGATGAGGATGCACCGATAACTACCACTCCATTTTAATTAAATTTTATGTTTTAAATACCTTTAGACCTCTGTGGTGAGAATGAGGATGCATCCTTTTCCTTCAATCTTCCGAAAATCGATTTAAATGATTGTTTTTGCAAAACCCCGCTTTTTATTAGGACCGAAACGGAAACATGACGGGAAAATGTTTCGGAAAGTGTTGTTATTTGCACTGCTAGCTTCTCATTTTAGATCATGTATATTTACAATGCAGGGGTGTACGTGCACTGGTGCACCCCCAAAAACCCAGCCCTAAAAAGGTTATTGATTTAGTAAAGATAGATTTCCATGGTGAGGTTGAATTTTGTTATTTCGACATACATAAGTTTGAAAGTTTGTAATTTCAAATAGTCTAAATTTATTTTATTAAAATGACTTCCTTTTGTATGTTGGAAATATAAATTTGTATTATGTTAATAAAGTACCCTGTATTCTCAAAATAAGATTTTCAGAATTAACTCAGTATGATTTAGATATTTTTACAATATTAACAATACTGTTTTCAGAATAAACCTATAGTTCCACTTATATTCTGCATGGGCTATTTTGTTTTAGTAGGAAGGTTTCTGTTTGTAAGTGAATAATCCTATATATAAAAATTAAAATGTGGTTGTTTCTATGTCCGGTACACAAATCAGTACCGTTGCCTAGACATGCTTCTGAACATTTGTATCGAAGAGAACCAGAGTCTGGAAGAGACCGTAGGACTCTTTGATGCTTGTTCTATGGGAAGCAGAGGGGAGTCCGGAGAGACAAGAGGTGCTTTTACTTTAAGCCAGAAATAGAGTATCTCACATGCTCTTCATATTAAGAATATGAATCGCAGCATGTAAACTCAATTTTAAAAGCAAGTGGATATACATACATGACTCACAAATCTTCTCTCTCTCTCAGAGTCAAAGTGATGTTCGTGATTTCAATGATTTTTTTAAATAACACGTATGTAAAAATAGGTTACACACACTGATTGATCAACTCAAGAAGTTTTTCTTTCTAACATATTATAAGTCTTCAGTATGTGATACACGAGTTACATGATACACATCTTATCTATAATCAAATACCTGCTAAACTCTCCTTAGCATGTTAGGGTCGATATCAGCCACAGCTGTAGTGATGCGCTCACGCAATTCAACCACAGTTGTGACAAGTGGCGGCACAAATACCCTAAATTTTAAACCGAAATGTCGTTGAACTTGTACAATGGACTTAGTCGAATGAAAATCAAGCACACAGAACGATTTTTGCCTATAGAGTAAATAGTGTTCACTTCGACTAAACTGACTCCTGGCGGACGTCTACGTAACTATGAGTCTGAGATAGAAAGACAGAAAAAACTCCTTGAGAATATATTCCAGAAAAAAATATATTTTCAAGAAAAGCTCGTTACTGTTCGAGTATTAAATTAACGAAATCGGGAAGATAATTTTGATTCACCCGGTACTGTAGAGGTAAGATACTCCTGGGGGAAGCGGAAAAAGGTGACATATAAACATAATCTAAAACTACCGATAATTATGTAGAATTTATTGTTTTCGGATTCGCTGAGATGAATATGCTGAGACTCCTGATGACGTGTAAATTCAAGTTCAGTTTTCGTCGGGATGGGGAGGAGGTGTGAGAAAGGATAAAAAATAAGATGTCCAAAATGACTTAGATTGGTGTCGAATCCACAGTTCTGGAGTCGCAAAGTCCCGACTCGTGAAAGTCCCTGCTCTCGCCTTTGGTGCGAACTGTCCCGAGTTCCATTCTCGGTGGGGGCACTCGATCGAAAAAGTGTAAAACCCTTTTCAAGGCCAACCACCCTAAATGAGGTTTTCCTGGGTTTTCCTCATTCACACCAGGCAAATGCCGGGGTGGTACCGAACTTATAGGTTCCAGGCTGCTTTATTCTTTCCCTTTTCCCGGATAGTGTGCTTGCCGAGGGACGTCATCCCTCAAACATGGCGGGCTAAATGGCCTTAGATGGTGGAAGCCCGGAAATCTAAATCGTAAATCCTAAGTAAAAGTTCCTATGATATTTAAGCCCAAGTTTAATTAAGAATATGCATTTCAGCTGAACCGAAAACGGTTAGAATCAATGCCATCATTATTTATTCTAGTCAGTTCTTTATGTTTAAATATTGTGTGTAAATACTATTCTTCCCATGCGAAATCGAGCACTTCTACTGATTGCCTAGACAACTTGATTAATACAACTGAATTGTCAGATTCACATCAAAAGCACACAATATGAAACATGCACTGTAGAACTTCTAGAAATCCACATATCATGAAGAAAAAATAAGAAAAGAAAATTTGAGGGTTGCGTGTGTTCTGAAATTACACATAACTTAATATGTTTTTGGTAAATGATAAGCTCGCTTTCTCTGAAAAGAAAATGGAATCATTTACCTTGTACGCTACTGCAATATCTCAATGGCCGAGTGGTGCGTACGCTCTTTGGTTCCCTCCCAGGTTGCGCCAAGTGAGTTTCTTCTACTTGCTTCATTTAACTGTTTCATTAATGATCATCTTCACTCACTTACTCTCGGTGCATAATCGTGAAACGTTAAACTAAAAAATAAAACCTTTTACATTTGATCTTACATTTATTTGAATCTCCGTAATTTACGTATAATGGAATGGATATGTTATTGATTACACTACCCACTACCCAGTATTAAAAAAAGTTCTATCCCAGTACCTGGGAATATACATGACATTCGTGATTTCTGTGCTCTAGCAATAAAGTCCAAACAAAGACTTTACCAAAAAGTTAATTCATTAGTAAAATAACACCTTAGTAAAAGAGAAACTTATACTCATTCTATTTTGAACAGTCCTAGTTGTCCCCCCGAAATGACCGCTTGGCTGCCATCGTCTGCTTGTTGTATGTTTGCCATCTCTTTTTAAACACCAACAGTAGTCGGCCATCTTGGATATATCCCACCTTCCCTCTTATCTTATTTCTGCTTCCTTGATGTCTTGGTGAAACCTCTCTCCCATCTCTTCACTAACAGTCCCAAGATTTTCCGGAAAATGATCGAGATGAGAATGAAGGAAGTGCAGTTTCAGGCTCATTTTTCACCTCAAATCTTTAATGTGATCCAAAATCGTTTTCACTGATGTTTAATACCGCTCATCCTTGATATTTCCTAGGAAGTTTGTCATGACTTCCCTAATTGAATTCCATGCAGCATGCTCTACGGCATTGACGGTCTCTTCAACGTTTTGGTCCTTTAGAAGTTTCCTAATTTGTGGTCCATCAAAAATGCGTTCCTTGATCTTCCCGTCGGATAAATGTGGAAACTTGTTTGCAATGTATTGGAAACAGGGGCTATCTTTGTTCAAGGCCTTCACAAACTGCTTCATGATTCCCAGTTTGATGTGTATCGGTGGCGGAATATCTTTTGTGGTCAGCTAAGGCAACATTTGTAACATTTTTCACACAAGGTGTCAATACTTGTCTCTCCGGCCAGGCAGGTATAGACCATTGTTTGTCCCTAGCCCTACTGTCCCATTCCCAGAAATGACAAGGAAATTCAGGTCGTATAAGTTTAATTAGTGCGGGTACTACGAACTACAGAATCGTTGAATCTAGCGGATGAAAAGCTAAATTGGCAGCACCGCATTTCAGATGGTAGCAATTCTAAAAATAGACTGGTACCGGACGAATTCGATAGATGGGGCAAATGTGGTGGAGGGGTGTTGGATTGATAAACAAGCATAACAATAATAAAGCAAACCGTGGACATATTAATAACTGAAGATTCGCTGTTATTGCAAAGTAGTACTTATACCCGCAATCACAAGTTTGGGGACTGTAAATGGCAATGATTACGAAAACTAGACGTGAAACAAGAAAACTGATTACATTTCTGAAGTCGGAAAACCTTATTTTGTTTAATATGTATATATATATATATATATATATATATATATATATATATATATATATATATATATATATATATATATATATATCAGATGCTTTGTCGTAAAAATCGTGCTGCTTTGTGTTATATGCCTTTTCTAGAATGAAAAAAGGACATAATAAAAGAAATTATTATAAACAATATTTCTTTGAAGGTCGATTAACTTTCGTGTCTCTCCGAGGCTCTCTAAATTTGTTAACTTACGACTTACCAAGGTTATCAATTGTTAACCGATCCTTGTTTTACAGACTAACGCATGGTCACAATACGTTTGGACAGGTTTCAATATTTTAACTTCTGAACGAAACTTTAGAAATCATCTGAAGAGAATATTGTAAATTGAGAGATGTATCTTCTTTTTTTTATATTTTATTTTTTCTTTTAATCTTTGTTTTCTTAATTTTGTTCAGTTTCAGCCAAACGGCCCTGTGCTGCATGAAACGTAATGAATAAATAAATAATATGGAACTATTGCTTAAATTGTAACAACTAATAACTAACGATATGAATTACATTTGTATCCTAGGTAAGTACACCGAGAATTGTATCCAGAACCACGGGGAAAGGAAGGTCTTCTCACGGCGAAATAAAAATACCGCTAATTTTACAGTAATTATGTGATATCTTCAAATAGATTAAAGATAATCGAAAAGTGAAACAA
The DNA here is from genome assembly GCF_964235325.1 of Thermobia domestica. Classification (NCBI taxonomy): domain Eukaryota; kingdom Metazoa; phylum Arthropoda; class Insecta; order Zygentoma; family Lepismatidae; genus Thermobia; species Thermobia domestica. The sequence continues at coordinate 52,740,888 of NC_137465.1, forward strand.
GAGCTCCATAAACAATATTTTTTTTACATGAGATACCGTTATCATGACTCACTTATCTGCTTTCGATTCCCAGCCATTTAGAAAATCGGCATTTATTTTCGTGTTTCTAAATGGCTACAGACGGAAAGCTACTAGGTGACTCGTGATAGCGGTACCTCATGCAAAATAATATTGTCTAGGACGCTCTTGTTCCACATTTTGGTTATCTTTATCTATTTGAAGATATCACTTAATTACTGTAAAATTAGCGGTATTTTAATTTCACACTGATTAGGCCTCTTAAGCCGCTTGATCACAATGAGTCAGTTTTAGTTATAGAGATATGGGTTCGATTATTTGGTTAGAATCCTACTTTGGATAGTAAATCCACGTCTAATAAAGCTTCGTCCCTTAGGTTTTGAACTATACCACGTTTCCTGCTTTTAAACATAAGCTATTTCCACTAATCTTCCCGTAAGTTAAATGGTTCTCAACTTTTTGGTGAACACTTGAAAATCACAATCTTTAAAAAGTACTATGAAATTCTTTTAAAATGTTTTAAAAAATAGGTTAAGTAAGAAAACATTTGGTCTTCGAATTTCTATTCCTAATGGACATAAATGCGAAAAATGTATATAATTCCCGGAAATTCAATGCCGGATTCATTACGTTCTTTTGTTTTAAACTTTTAGTCCTGAATTCTATTGTGTGTGTTGCATTTGCAGAGAGTTTAATCTCTCTTTTTCTCTCTCTCTCACACTTTCTATCTTTCTCGTTCATTTTCTTGTTTTGGGCAAAACTATAACAAATGTTGTGTTTCTACATAGCAACGGGAAATGTTTTTTTCCACTTGAGAGTAAAGAGGAAATTTAAAAATCATAATCTACTACCTCCATTTTTTGTTTTGCCTCTACAAACACATACAGAGGAGCATATACTGTTTACTTTGTACATATATATATATATATACATGATAATAAGCATACTCTTTCCCACTCCAGTACACAGATAGAGAAGAGTCCGAAAAACGAAAAACAAATAACATATGGAAGCAGTCGTACGTTTTGGAAAGTATTTATCCTTCTTTTTGTTATATAAAAAATTAAAATACCAAGTTAAGGATTTACTGTTAAACATAAACTCCCAGGTTCAAACAAATATTTATATTTTTCTCCTTTTTTAAAAGACTAAAACAAAAAATAAAGTGTTCTGGCTGCTAACGGTATAATTAAGATAGGAATGCCAATGTTAATATCGTATTTCCAGAGACCTAACTAAATTAATGACTTCAAGGGCCAGAAAGTTCGTCGTTACAGAATATTAATGATGTTTGGTTCTACCCTGTTCCAAAGTCAATTTAATGTCGATTCTTCTTACATATCTCTCGAAAATTCGATTTCATAACCGTGATATCAAATGTTGCTAAGGTTGTGCATTTAGATTAATTTACAGTTTAAGAAATTGAAAGAAGGTAGCAACAAAAGTAACTATTCTTAAGAGCCCTATTACATTAGGTCACTGGTTGCGCCACCGGTGGAGCAACCAGTGGAAGCAGGATGTGGCGGGGCATTGAAGTATACAGAGCCTATTACGCCACCAAGAAATCAGTGGACGGCTTGTGGACGAGTTGAGGAACTGCTCGGGCTACCATTGGTGGCATGGTACACATTTAGGTCATTGTTCTTGACGTAGCGTATTACACTAGGCCACTGGTGGCGCCACCAGTAGCAGATTTAAGAGTTGTTCGATCAGCGATCCACACTCTGTGACTCATCAGATCGCAATATATTGTCACTCTGTTTAATGTTGGTTGTTTCTTTTGATTCGCGAAAAGATGGCAAGTGACAATGAAAGTGGTGGCGGAAATACAAAGAAGAAAACTAGCGGGGAAGAAAAATGCAGGAATTTGTCAAACTGATAGGGAATAAAGTGGACACTGAGGATTTTATTTGTGCAATTGAAAAATATCATGCAATTTAGGACAGCACAATTGAAGACCACAGCAACAGAAACATTAAATTAAATGCGGAGAAGTCAATTATAGAGTTATTCATGCCAGATTTTGAAGCCAGGATAAGCATGCTTTCACTCACTGAAAACACTCCCTCATGAAAATATTCGTCTTGTTTTGGTTGCGCTACTGGTAAAAAATACGCGAGAGTAACAGAGCCGAATGTAATATTGCACTAAGTGCAAACAAAAATATTTCAAATCGAGAAAAATTCAGAAATATGAAAACGGACAGGTTATTTAAACCCCATTGTCAATCAATGTTCATAATTCGTATTATCTAATGACGAAATTCAAGCCGCAAAACACGAGAATTCAAAAGTTCTTCGACTAGTACGTCAGTTGTGTACGCTTCAATAACAGAAAATATACAATAGTGAAAAAAGTACTAATTACCGCGTTTTCTCGAAACCTTAAAATATCCGTTACGAAATTTAATTATACGCAAGAACATTATGGATACAACATCCTATGTAGGATTTTCTTTAATTTGTTACAGGTTTCAGGAGAGATATGCTAATTCTCTAAACTTAAGATGTATTTTGGCTTTAAACTATTTAAACTGAGATTTGTAGCACACGATAATAAGTACTACACATAGAACAAATTATTACATATCTTCAAGTTACATAAAATTGTAAAACAATTTTTTTAAATCATGAGATCATAATTTCCCATAAGATTATATGGCTGCCATATTTTTTACAGATACCAGCTGAAAATGCGCTCTATACACAGTGCATCATTCACATATGAGCATGAATCTGCTCGTCATTCATCACAACATCTGGACATGTCCCTTTACAGACACAAGTGAAAGACGTCTTGATAAAAATCAGCAAGGGGTACCATAAGGGAGAGATGTTTTCGATTATTTTTTCAATATCTCGCACCATTTCAAGATGGAACCTACTTTCCTTCCTAGTTTTTAATTCATGTATGATAAGTGTTTTCTTTCTTCTTGCATTCAGTATGTAATAAGAAAATACATTGCATACATAATTAATTATAATGTCAGTGATATATCTTGTTCATTGGGCAAGACATTCGAAAAATATATTCATCTTAGCCTGGAGAAATGGTTAATCCATCGTTTTTCATTATCATCTGCCCTTGAAACAAACACTTCAAAGATATACAACCTCTGTATAGAAATACATTGTGTCGGAATGTATAACTTATGGGATATTATGCTTTACTTTTAACTCCAAGGATATTATGCTTTACATTTTTAAAAATTTCAATACTGCCAGTCTACCCTAAAAATGTAATAAAGAAATAACGCCCACGTGTTTTAAATATTCAATTAGAACTGGACAATCTACATAAAATTTGGAATCGACCAGCGAAAATGGCACGTTTCTACCACTTGTAGTTTTCGAGATTTCATTATCGAAAGGATTGGAGACAAACATATAAAATTTTCCTTGCATACAAATATATAAACTTTTCTTTGGAGACAAACATATAAACCTAGCATTTTAATATATAAACTAGCGACATCTCACCAAAAATTGGCTGCATCGCAGCGACTATCCGCGGTGCCCCCCTCCCCCACTCCACTTGCGACCCACCAGCGGCAGAAACGCGATGAAATGCCAATGAACCACAAAATTACTTCCCCAAAATATGTTAAATCGTCTATATGCGTGATTTGTTTACATTAAGGCGAGTCTTAAAAACGCTAACAAAAACAAGTACCTCAGGGTAGGCGCAAACCACTAACCTTATCATTAATAGGCGCGTGCTTTTCCAACTTCACCACGGAGGCGATGAAGAAAACCTCACTTGTAGAGAGATAAATCGTTGAGGTCTTTTTAATTTGGTCAATCAGAGTGCTCCTTTAACCGTGTATATTCGACGATAACTGTTTGGGATCAGATAAAATATGTTCGCCATGTAATTATATAACAAAATGATATTCATTTTCTAATGATCAGCGACAGTTGCCATCTAAATTCGTACAATTATACGCATTTATCTCAAGATTTTGTACTTCATGATGTAGAGGCAGGGGTTACTCTTCACGCTCGGAGCTCACTTTAGGAAAAAATCGTAAGGGAAAAATATTATATAATAATAACCGTATTCACATGACTGGTGATAGTTCGCGTTGGTCTCTTCGCTATTCTCCGTGACGAATCGGAGGAGCGCAGACCAAAATGAACATGTATCTCGCTGCTACGCGGTGATAACTTCAACACCCCGACTCTAGATATTTGTTTCGACTCTACGAAATCATGCTGCCAGTGGCACATTCGACGTGTCGCTATATCAACAATCAACATTTACAGGCAAGTGGGCCACTAGATGTTGGTGACATTTATGGCATGGGAAAATGGAACAGGCACAACACCTAAACGGCATAAGATCTAAACGACAGACAACCTAAAATTTAGGTCTTTTCCCAGATGTTTAGCTCTTGTGCTGTGTAGGTATTATGAACGTGACCCTTTCAGAGAACACTTTCGCTGGTAACCTTGAGGGAGAACCATTTATTGGCGAATGTTTCTATAAGGCTTCGTTTGTGTTTGCTTTGCCACAATGTCTTTAGCCTAATTCTTTTGTTAGGGAAACCAGTTTCCCGGGATTGTTTCACTAGTCGGATGTTCATCAAGTGTGTGTAGTGGAAAAGAGCCATGATGCATTCTACTCAAAGACGGTTCACTATCTGCACCTTTTTCCTAGTGCCACTGCAAATGCCAGTCAATATAGCACCACCCACACCTGCACTAATTTTAAAACATGCCAAAAATTAGTGCTCAATTAGTGCCTGCGACCTGCAATGCTAAAAAGAGAAGCTACACAGACGTCAAAAAACAAAAAAGAAAGATGCTGTGTGGGGCTAGGTTTACACTGGCCCGACACACTCAACCGATTGAGATTAAAACTATACACAAAGTTAGAGTTAAATTAGTGCTGACGATACCGCATAAAAGATCAGGAGGCCAAATATATTCGAAGATCTTTAATGACAGCATCATCAAAGAAAACAATCAATCCCTTAAGATACATAGCACTAACTTTCTTTCTATGCTGTATCATCATTACTAATTTAACACTATCTTCAATTGGTTTTATCTCAATCGGTTGAGTGGGTGGGTTGTGTAACGGAATAATTTTTTAACACTACAGGTTGTCAGCACTAATTTTTGGCATATGTTTTAAAATTAGTGCGGGTGTATGTGGTACCAGTTTCACGTACATCCAACACAAAACTCCAGCCCCAGCAAGCTAAGACACTACACTGATAACAACGCCGATTTCATGGTTCTGTCGCAACTACACAAGTGACAGCAATGTATCAATTCGGTTGGATACAAACCGATGAACTTTCTGTAACGAGGTAATGTGGAATGAACTCTGATAGAGAGAAAGAGGTTCACGCAGAAGAACTTTCATTTATGTCCGATAGATGCCAGTCGCTGGACGATAATTACTGCTGTCTGTAGCGATATGAGTAACTTCTACTATCTTTGTTTCAATGGTAGAATATGGGGTACGGATAGCCATCATTAAAGTCACCGTTACCTCTGAAGGTGCTAACTGATTGACTCCAGTAATGAACTAGCCCGAGATAACCGCTCTAGCTACCTATTGCAAGAAACATAATTCAGTAATTCATTTCCGTTCAAGAGTTATCATGCGTAGTAACGGACGAGCAGACATACTAACAATACAATATTATAAGTCCCACTTGCGTGATCCCATAATATAAAGGAAGTTCTATAAAGAACATAACTTTTGAAACGCCCGCCATTTCTATACTGGTAAGGTGGTAGCACTGATTTGTGGTGAGTAGTCACGAACTGCAAAAATCCCATGATCGTCATGTGTTTCTTGTAAGGGTAGAAGTGGAGTGCTTCACGACTAAACACGTATTCACTATGACAACACGCTGTTCTCATAGACAAATGACAATCACGCACTATTTGGTGCTGCGCATGCCACAAAGTAGTGCTCTCAACGGGTCCTGTCGGGTCGGGTTGAAGACCGACCCGACCCGACCCGTGACCCGAATTGACCGACCCAACCCGACCCGACCCGTGATCCGGTCCGATTGGCCTGACCCAACAACCCGACACGAGCTGACCCGATTCACCCGACCCGACAACCCGACCAGAGATGACCCGACAACTCGACCCGACGACCCGGCTGACCCGACCCGAGCTGACCTAACTGATCCGACCCAACAACCCGATCCGATCCGTATCCCGACCCGTTTGATAGCACTATGGTCACGACACTGGGTGAACGCCAAAATACACTCCCATTGGTTATTAAACCCGGACCACGTGTACCGAAGTCTTACACCTTAACCACTAGCTAGATCAAGCGGGGGATTTGTTTATGCATCTTAATGAATATTTGGCACTTTTGAGGTTTGGTTATTTCTTTTTATAACTGATACCGGTGTATGACGTGGAGGAAATTTATTTATTTATTTATTGCTTTAGTTCTATGTAACGAAATTTTTATTCAAGTTCAGTGTTCTCACCTGCTCGGACGGCAGAGGGTCTTCTCGGAAGGCAATAGCAGGAGTCGCTTGGCGGAGACAAAAGGAAATCGTGTAACTACAATGATAAGGGTTGAGGAAACGGGAGAACACCTGTGATTTTTTCTAACCCGTCAACTTTCATTCCAAAATAGGTTCTTATGATTCCGGGACCCGCGCCACTTTGATTTTTCTTTCTCGGTAATTAAAACGTATTTTACAGTATATATAGTTGCAAGTAAGAAGATACATAATATGAATTTTGTAATTTAAAATTTAAAAATGCAGTATGATAATTAATTATAAAGTACTAATTTTATTTCACCACTTTCTGCCCAACAAATGAAACTCAAACAATTCGCTCCCTGGGTCTTGGTCATCAATACTGCGTCTTATCCTTTGTCTTGCAGTCAAGTCTTGGTCCTGCATTTCGTAGTCTTGGTCTTTCATGCTATGCCAAGAATGCTCGCCTCATCGGTACAAATGAAGACCAAGTGTGATTTTGATTATGGTCTTTCATACTATACGAAAAGCAAGAAAATATGCTCATCGCTACTTGGTGATAACCAAAACAAGGCCAAGAGCAAGATTACTATGCAATTCGTCTTGCATATCCAATCTTTATCTTGTTCTTGTATCGATGTCCTTGGGCTTGGTGAAATAAAATTAAATATTCAGTTTAAGTTCCCTCGATTCTGCACTGAGGCTAAGGGATATGGTGACCATGAGAAATGAATGCAATGGTGGAATGAAGAAAGTGGGAGGAAAGAGGAGAACCCCGGGAAAACCCACTACACGGCGTTTCTCCACCACAAAACCCACTTAGCACAAGCTGGGATCGAACCATGGAACCCATGCACCAGAGATGAATTCTCTACCACTGAGCTACGGCGGCCCTGCTTGTGCTTGGTCGTTCATTTCCAATCTTTCTTTTGGCATTGCTTAAATAACTTCTAGTTTTGTTCTAAATCTAGACTCCATATTGGCGTAGATATTAATATTACAGTCGATTGGTAAAATCAATCTTCCACATTTAAAAATTAAAGTACACACAAGCACAAAAATAAGCGTTTACCATAAAAGCACTAGTTGCAAGTGTTCAAAATAGATTTATGGCTTCTATAAAATCAATTGAAAATTGCTATTTTCAATTAGGCAGCTAGTGAGAAACAGCAGCTTTCGACTCCTGCCGAGTTTAAGCTCAACCTAAACTCAGTTGACCAAACTCAGCAGACTTATGGAGGATCTGCTCAACCGATTTCGTAAATAGGTTGATTGACTGAGGTTGTAATATGTTGGATTGAAGGTCATTGCCACGGATAATGGATGCAAAGAACGCATTCGAGTAGAATTTTGACGAATGTGGGGGAAGAGAAAGTAGTTTATTTACATCTGAACTTGTATTGTGATCGTGGTGAACATTTAGTGGTTGCAAACGTTGAAATAAGTAGGAAGGTTGTTGAAAGCGCAAAGTCTCTTAAGATAAGTCTGAGTCGATGCAAATCACGTCTATCGGCAAGTTTCAAAAGGCCCAGCTTTCTGTAGTATGGAGTTAAATGATCTGATCGTTTGAGATTATAAGCAAACCGTATGTAGGCATTTTGGATACGTTGCAAACAGTACGCTAATTCTTCATTTAAGTCTGGTAGTGCTACATCACAATATTCAAGGTGAGGGAATATTAGAGAATTTACAAGTAGTAGCTTTACAGTATTGTAAGACAAAAAGAAGGTCGTTAATGTACAAACAGAATAAGAGAGTGCCAAGGACATTTCCTTGAGGGACGCCGTGAGTGAGATTCCGCAGTGCAGATGTTTGATAATCATTTAATGTTTGTATATTTCATTTTTATTGCATTATTATCTTCTTTTGTTTTTGCTTACGTCATAGCAGAATTTATGTTTGTCAGATAGATGGCAGTGTTGGTCAAGTTGAACATGAACTACCTGATGTATACTAAACGCAATGTTAACTTGAGAGCCGCACCACAAGCGCATTAATACATGTCGGCGCGCGTATCTTTTCACAGGGAAGCCTTTGTATGTGTGTGTGTGTGTTTTGGTTTTGCTCTCAATCGCCAGGGTTTCAACTGGCGCTGTTCTGAGTTTCAGCTGATATGCGCGGAGCGATGATTTCTCGTCCTTTTCCTGCCGCTTACGAAAAATATGTTTCTTGGTCTAATTGTTTTAATAATTCATGAAGACACGACAATAGTAATAAATGTATTGGAAATTCGCACGTCATGTATTTGCAATCCTCACAATTAAAACCCGAGAGCATGAAAACTATTTTGCTTATTCATTTCAATTGATTAAGGTAAGAAAGGATAAGAAATGAAGTTATTCTCATATATCTACCTGGAAAAGGTCAATCATAAACAGAAACATACGAGCAGCCACCCTCCCACACAATAAATTAAAAATACGATTTTTTTTTCTAAAAGCACAGCAACTCTACATTGGCACTGAGTAAACCACAGCGAACCGGCAACAATCATATTAACAATTTCTTCAATAGTTTTGTCTGCATATTTTTCTCTTAGTCGAGCGTACAAATTGTTGACAATTTACTTTGCTTGACTTTAAAGAGGTTTCCCTTCCTCGTGTTTGCGATAATACTAGGAAGATGATAATTCGGATTCATTCATATTTTCAACTTCGCGCTTAACACTCTTCATGTTTTCAGTTTCAGTACACCCACGTACCCACTCTAACGCACGCGCGAAGACGATATTTGGCAGAGCAGTGTTACTCTCTGCACAAAAATTGCAGAAGTTACATGTGAGTTCCGTTATTTCTTTTGTTTCATTTATCAGCAGGCAATGAAGTTTCTTACGGGGTAGTTACTCTATTTAATTTAAATCATATAAAAATATTAAGCCATTTCCTATCCATTGTGGACGGTTTCTAACATTGACCAATCAAGTAATTTTACTGGTCCTCTGCTTTTGTTATAAGATTTTTCAAGTTTATAATCTTGCAACACTTGCAAGAGACTCGCATCTTAGCTGCCGGCTTTTCACTCCTTTCTTTCCTTCTCTCTTTCCGATTCTGAGTCGTGACGTCATTTTCATAACCCTTTACTAATAAACGTAGTATCATTTATTTTAAGTATTGTTTCTGTATTGACATTTTGATATACTTGAACTCAATTAGCTCTTTAAATTGATCTCCCAAGTAATGTTTTACTTGTGTAACGGGAGGAACTATGTAATGTGCGCGGAGTCGCCTGAATTGAAGCTGCGTATCTCGGCTATCAGGATAAGGTCGCGGCAAGTATAGTTCCTTCCGTGTGCTTCTTTTTACTCATTAAACAGCAGTGTTTAATATACATTTCAAGATACATTAAACTATAATTTTCATGCTAATACGCAAGTGTAGTCATATGTCTATTTTGTGGCTCTTTCAAAGGCAGAAGTGTTTTATGTGTATTTGTAGAAGTGGTGAAGATACTTGTAGTTTAGTGCAGTTCAAATACGCATTACAACACAGTTTGATTCACTTATTATCAATCAGCGTCTATGGTAAATAAAACAATATTTTCTGTACAAGCAGCAGATGGTCCTCCAACATATTGGTCCACCAGGCCGGGGTAATTTAGTGAAAGAAAAACTGTGTTATAGGCTCAATTTAAGTCAAAAATCAGACATGTTGGTGTCAGCTCTTACCCATAGTGCAACTTAGTAGTGGAAGTGTATTGTCCCCATCAAGGTTTCAAAGTAAAACACTCGTTAAATTGTTATTTTCTTGCACAACATTCTAAAAAGAAAGAAAAAGGTTATTCTTACTACATTTACGTAGCAATAGGCAGGCTACAGACATTCCTATTGTGTGAGTGAAGCAAGCAAGGGAACGAGGAACACTTCCCCCTCCCTCTTCATTCGGCCTGTGCAGTAGTTGTGTTGTGTGACGTAAAAAGCAACTATTGTTCACCCTCCTGCTCCGCATTTCAACAATCGTGCCACTCAGCAGTACGTGCATCAGCTGATTTGATTTATACGTATTTTTTTTCTTTTTTAAAGTGCTTTGGGTGCAATGTACAATGTTTATGCGTTTCAAGTCCAGCTGGACGACGTGTCGAAGTTAATGCATTTGGGCCTAGCAAGAAGCTCAAAATTTATACTTTGATATCAATGCATGAATGTCATGCTTGCATTCGTCATCGCAAAGTAACAGGGTTGCCAACTCCAAGTCAAAATTTACTGTGTATGTAACTTTATTTTGTTTCATTTGCTTCTATTATTTTGTTTATTTTAATTGTAAGTAGTTGGCATCATGGCTGAATTATCTCAGCTTGTAAAACAAAGAGCAGTTTACAAAGGTCAATTAACACGAATATAACACGTTTGTCAATCAATTTGACAGTCAGAAACATAGTATTGAAACAATTAACACTCGCCTAGAACAGCTGCAAACTGTGTGGTCTAAATTAGAAATTATTTTAAATGACATTGAGTTAATATCAGGTCATAGTGAACAGGAAGATGCGCGTGCAGCTATTGAAGAAACTTATTTCGATGTAAAATCTCGCATGCAAGCTATCATTAATGCTCATAATACTACCGAACCCAAAGATCCGAAAAATAATTCACGTATCACATCCAGTGTAAAGTCACCGACTATTGATTTACCAGTATTTCACGGTGATTATACAAAATGGATATCATTTAGGGACACCTTTCTTTCATTGATTCACAATAATTCTGATATATCAGCTATTCAAAAATATCAATACTTACGTGCTTCACTTCGTAATGAAGCGTTAAACCTTATCCAAAGCTTACCAATTACTGAAGCTAATTATTCTATAGCTTGGGAACAATTAAATGAAAGATATGATAATAAAAGGTTATTAGCTGCATCTCATGTTAATGAAATTCTTCACATTCGTTCAGTAACGAAAGAAAATGCTCACGAGTTGCGTAATTTCTTGAATACAGCTATGACGTCAGTGTCGGCGCTTAATGCACTTGTTGAAAATGTTAATCTCAGTGACGTAATATTAGTACAACATTTTTTAGGTAATCTTGATTAGGAAACCAGGAGAGCATTTGAGTTACAGTGCAAGGGTTCAGATTTTAGTACTGTTAGTGAGTTATTTAATTTTCTAGAACATAGGCTTCAAGCGCTCGAGAAAGCTAAACCGTTATCAAGTGAAAGTAATAAACAGACCAAATTATCTGTTAGTGTTAAAAAGCATAGTGACAAGCATTCACCTGTGTTCAAATCTTATTTAGCCACCGTTAAGACTGATTGTAAATTTTGTAAAGCTGGAAAACATCCTCTGTTTACTTGTGGGTTATTCAAAGGTGCTCCAATTAATCAGAAGTATAAATACTTGCGTAAAGAAAACATCTGTTTTAACTGTTTGCGTGGTGAAAATCATAATTCATCTCAGTGCAAGTCTGGAACATGTAGACACTGCAATGCTAAACATAGTACTTGCTTCATACAGACAGAACTGTATCGAAGGGTGACGAAGCGTCAGTACATACTCAGCATTCAAATAGTACCAGCAGTGGTATGGTGTCTCCAGATACCGGAATTTCATCCCCTAGCAATAGTTACGGTACACCTCAAGCATCGTATTGTTCAGTCAACCAACAGAGTTCGTCACAGACTTTACTTGCTACGGCAATTGTGAAGGTCAAGGACAGTGCGGGAAATTGGGTCAACTGTCGGGCACTTTTAGATGCAGCTTCCCAAACGAGTTTTATTACTGAAGATTTTGTTCAGCGTCATCGTTTGAAGAAAATCAAATATCACGTGCCAATTCAAGGAGTAAATAACTCAACATCAGCAGCAAACTTTTGTGTTAACATTCAAATGAAGTCAACAATAAATGACTTCAGCATTCAAGTTACGTGTTCGGTTCTTCCAAACATAACTAATTTGATGCCAACGGAGAAGATTGATTGCAAGACATGGGGCATTCCTACAGACATCAATCTAGCAGACCCAAGTTTTAATACACCTTCAAAAATAGATATTTTGTTAGGATGTGATGTATTTTTTAACATTCTAAAACCAGAAAGAAGGACTAGACCTGGCTCTTATCCAGTACTTCAAAACACTGAACTAGGATGGGTGATAGCAGGGAAAATTCCCAGTACACAAGCCAGTAACTCAGCGTTAACGTTCTTCATCAGATCCGAAGACAATCTCAGCCAACAACTTCAGCGTTTTTGGGAATTGGAAGAATTCCATGCGAAGTTATTGTCCCCTGAAGAAGTAGCTTGTGAACAGCATTTTAAGAATAACACTACTCGTGACTCAAGCGGACGTTATGTGGTTCGTCTCCCGTTAAAGAAGGACAAGGCCACGCTTGGTGATTCATTACAGACAGCTCTCACACGATTTCGTCAACTTGAACGAAAATTGAATCGTGAACCTCAACTGAAACAAGACTACATAGCCTTTATGAATGAGTATGAACAATTAGGCCATATGCATCCTATTGGTACGTTAAGTGAAGTGGCTAAGGACAGTGTAGTTAGATACTTCATACCTCATCATTGTGTATTTAAGGATTCAAGCACAACTAAATTACGTGTTGTATTTGATGGATCTTTCCCCTCTACAAGTGGAGAATCACTGAATAGCATACAAATGGTATGTCCTACAGTACAAGAAGATTTGGTTTCCATTGTACTTCGATTTCGTACTCATCAAGTGGCTCTTGTTGCTGATATTGCTAAAATATATCGGGCAGTAGCTATGCATCCAAATGATCAACCTCTTCAATCCATTTTATGGAGGAAATCTAATCATGATCCCATATTCGTTTACAGTCTTGATACAGTAACGTATGGATTATCTTCAAGTTCGTTTCTTGCTACAAGGTGTTTGCGGCAGTTAGCACAAGATGAAGCAGTTAACTTTCCCAGTGCTTGTGAAGCACTAGAACGTGATTTCTATATTGACGATTATGTAGGGGGATCTGATAGTGTTCAAGGTGCACTTCAGATGTATAGTGACTTGACAAGGTTACTACAAAGGGGAGAATTCGTTTTGAGGAAATAGTGCTCCAATGACATCACCGTGTTAAACTTCATTCCTGAAACGTTAAAAGAAACTCAGAGACTTATTCACTTTCACACGGAAGGTATCAAGACGTTAGGAATTTCATGGAATCCCACCTTTGACACATTTTTCATTAATGTTAGCTTAGTTAACACGAGTGAGAATCCTTCATCCCAACAAACTACGAAACGCAGTGTTGCCAGTATCATTGCAAAAATATTTGACCCTGCTGGATGGTTGTCTCCAGTAGTGATTAAGTATAAATTATTTCTTCAGCAATTATGGTTAGTAAACATAGCATGGGACGATCTTCTTCCCATGGAATTAACTTATCAGTGGAACAAACTTTATTTGCAACTGCCAGTGCTCAGTGATGTGAAAATTCCAAGATTTGTATTAGTGCCAGGAAACGTTAAAGAAATTCAAATCCATGGTTTTGCAGATTCCTCAGAAAAGGCTTATGGTTGTTGTGTGTATGTTAGATCTACTAATACCAACGGATCCATTGTCAGTCATTTGTTATGTTCAAAGTCAAAGGTTGCACCTATTAAAAGGACTACTTTGCCAAGATTAGAGTTATGTGCTGCAGTTCTTCTTGCGAAACTTATAAACAAAACTTTAACAACATTGAGACTAACAGTATCTAGCATTCATCTGTGGACAGATTCTCAAATAGTTTTAGCTTGGTTAGCATCGCCAGCCCATCGTTGGAAACCGTTTGTAGCAAACCGTGTATCACAGATTCAGGAATTAACACATGTAAGCGATTGGAAACATGTTCTATCGCAAGATAATCCCGCAGATCTCATTTCAAGAGGAATTGACTCTAAAGTCATTCAGCAGAATCAACTTTGGTGGCATGGACCAGTTTGGTTGCAGCAAGAAGCTACTCATTGGCCTTCTTCGTTGCCAGACGATACTCAGGATTTTGAAGATATTCCAGAAGAATTTCAAAAATCATTTACTAATACATTACTCTCTCAAGTTAAAACTGAAGAAATTCTCTTAAGATTTTCGAAACTCACTCGACTGTTAAGAGTCATAGCATTATGTAAAAGATTTATTCACAACGCAAGAAATCCCAAAAACAAACATTGTGGATCACTCTTAGCGTCTGATATTCAAGATGCTACACAGACCTGTGTTAGGATGACACAGCAGTCATACTTTTCACAAGATATCAAGGATCTTCAACGTGAGAAGCAAGTTTCTAAGCAGAGTTCGTTGCGAACATTGCATCCTTTTTTAGATAAGGAAAATATTGTTCGAGTAAGTGGTAGATTAGAAAATAGTGATCTTGAATTTAATAATAAGCATCAAATAACTTTACATCCTAAAAGCCATTTCACTCGTCTTTTAATTGAACATGAGCACGCCGCTCCTCAATTGCTTATGTCTTCTATTCGAGAAAGATATTGGATACCTAAAATCCGACAAACTATAAAGCATGTAATACATCATTGCAATACATGCTACCGTTTTAAGGTCTCAGTAGCACAACAATTAATGGGATAATTACCATCCACAAGAGTTCGTCCCACAAGAGTGCGTCCAAGTAAGGCATTTACTCATATTGGCGTTGACTATGCCGGACCTTTCCACATTAAATTGGGCTCTTCAAGAAGCAAGAACACAAGAAAATGCTACGTCGCAGTTTTCACATGTTTGTCTACAAGAGCCATTCATTTGGAATTAGTTTCTGATCTCACATCAGAGGCTTTCATAGCAGCTCTTCGTCGATTCACATCCAGAAGAGGAAAATGCTTGACAATCACCAGTGACAATGCCACTACATTTCAGGGAGCGAAAAATGAGCTCAGAGAATTATATCTTCTATTCCAAGGAAAGGAATTCAGCGACAGGATTCAGGCTTTTGCAGCAGAGGAAAATTTCGAATGGAAGTTTTCACCTCCGTGCAGTCCTTCATTTGGTGGAGTATGGGAGAGTGCTGTCAAGTCTATGAAGTACCATCTTCGAAGAGTAGCTGGCAATGCCGTTTTAACATACGAAGAATTCTTAACGCTTCTTTGTCAGATAGAAGCTTGTCTTAATTCTCGCCCTCTCATAGCTTTACCAGATTCGTACGAGACTTTCAGTTACCTTACTCCAGGCCATTTTTTAGTTGGTGGCTCTATTACATCTTTTCCTGAACCAGATTTAACTAGTACTGTTCAAAATCGCTTGAGTCATTGGCAACGAATCCAGAGGTACCAACAGCATATTTGGAAGAAATGGTCACAAGATTATCTTCATAGTTTACAGCAGCGTCAAAAATGGACATCAGTTCAACCCAATATTAAACCTGGAACGCTCGTCCTGTTGAAAAAAGACAACTTACCTCCACTTTCTTGGACTTTAGGAATTGTTGAAGAAGTATTTCCAGGCAAGGATGGATTAGTGCGTGTAGTATTAGTTCGTACTGGGACTTATAAGAGGTCATTATCAAAGTTAGTTCCTCTTCCGAATGAAGACACTGTGAACAGTTAATTTTCTTTTATAATTCATGCATGGTTGGATACTTTGTATTCCAACGGGGGGGGGGGGGGAGTATGTTTGATAATCATTTAATGTTTGTATATTTCATTTTTATTGCATTATTATCTTCTTTTGTTTTTGCTTACGTCATAGCAGAATTTATGTTTGTCAGATAGATGGCAGTGTTGTTGGTCAAGTTGAACATGAACTACCTGATGTAGTTCCTTCCGTGTGCTTCTTTTTACTCATTAAACAGCAGTGTTTAATATACATTTCAAGATACATTAAACTATAATTTTCATGCTAATACGCCAGTGTTGTCGTATGTCTATTTTGTGGCTCTTTCAAAGGCAGAAGTGTTTTATGTGTATTTGTAGAAGTGGTGAAGATACTTGTAGTTTAGTGCAGTTCAAATACAAATTACAACATAGTTTGATTCACTTATTATCAATCAGCGTCTATGGTAAATAAAACAATATTTTCTGTACAAGCAGCAGATGGTCCTCCAACAGCAGAAGAAGTATCGGCTACGGTTACAAATTGCTTCCGTCCCTGTAGATAATATTTGACCCATTTCACAGCACCATTGGGGAAATTAGATTTCGTCGCCAATTTATGGAAGAGGATCTTATGTATAATTGATTGAAAAGCTTTAGAGAAATCTAGAAGAACAAGAACAGTTATTTGCTTTCTATCTATTGCTAGTATAATGTCGTCAATGACATAAGTAACAGCTGTAGCAGTACTGTGGTACTTTCTGAAGCCTGAATGAAATGGATGAAAAAAATTGCATTTCATTAGATGGGTTCGAATTTGCTCACTAACAATGTATTCTAATGCCTTTGAAAGAGCAGATAAAAAACTAATTGGTCGAAAATCATTAATACTTGTGATATTACTTGTTTTGGAAAACGCTAGGACTTCAGCTGTTTTCCAAGCAGAAGGAAAAGTGCCGCTCATAAGAAAACGGTTGAAAATATTAGTGATGGGATTTAGTATAAAAGGCAAATTTTAAAAATAAATGTAATACTAATTTGGTCAGCTCTAGTAGCATTTGATTTTATTCTATTGATGGCCTTCATGACTATTAGAGGACTGACACATTCAAAGGAAAAAACGTTTCCTGTACACTCTGTACTCTCATCATATGTAATTTTAGATTCTGTATTACTTAAAAACTTAACGTCAGAAAAGTTGTTATTAAGATCATCTGCAGTAAATTTATTGTTAGCCATATTTTGTTTCCAACTGCTCTTGATCCCTAATATATTTAACGTTTTCCACAAAATTTTCGAGTTACAAGTGCTGTTCGCTAGGTTCGAGGCAAATTTAATTTTGGCTTTCCTAAGTAAGTGTGTACATCTATTTCGTAAGATTTTATATTTTTAAAAACAGTCGTCAGCCTGTGCTGGATTATCTTTACGAGATTTCGTGTATCGTCTATAAGAGAAATCGCGTTGTGCCATTAAATTTAGAATTTCTTTAGTTATCCGCGGGGAAGAAGGTCGGGATACTTTGCGTAGTGGAGTATGCTTATCAATTAGTGTTAATATCGCGGTACTGAAGAAATTAAGTTGTTAGTCTATAGACGAAGAGTTGTAGATTACCTTCCAAGGAATACTTGCCGCATCAAAGAAAAGGGCAGCTTCATTTATTTTACTCAAGCTTCTGTACGAAATAAGTTTCGATTGTCTCTTCGGACTATGTATAGAGTAGCAGGCGAACACTAGATCGTGGTAAGGTATACCTGGAATTGGTAATTGCCCATAGTGAACATTTTTTTTTCGGATTATTAATTAAGATGATACCGAGTAGTGAATGTGATGTAGCAGTATGGAAAGCGGTGTTAAAATTAAAACCACCGAGAACTAAAACAATTTTCATAAAAGAGCAACTATTGCAATATTTCATCTTCGAAATTTTTAAAATTTGCTTTTAGCGGTTTGTACACCGAACAGATGAGAACATGTAAGAGAACTACAAGAACATACCTTGAGGGCCAATTGTGATCTGCGAACAAGAGTTTGAGAAACATCGCTCTATGTAATATTAATTTATTTCGATCATCATCCAAATACAGATTTAAATATAAAATTTTTAAAAAATATAAATATATCTCTATTATGTTACATAAAAATAAAGAGTAAAATAATCCATATTTTCATATAGGACATTGTTGAACAGTAGATATTACATCGCGGTAGCCATGGATTTAGATGAAAAATTGAATTCATCTTATTTAGACACAGTAAAACGCTTATGCGATACAATAAAGCCTAATAGCTAAATACTTCATATCAACTATTATCCTATACTGATAATAAGAACAAACTTAGTAATGGAGAATCAAAATAGACCTGAGGACATGCCCGGACCTTCATGGATGCAAACTGGGACCACCAAAGGTAACGCACAGCAACCAGATCAAAGTTCTGTAGAGCCACGTGACCCAGATGTCCATCAAGTACCCAGCGAGGAGGAAGTGATACGTACATTCGATTATGAATCACTTTCGTCATCAATTCTACGTCCAATGCGACATATTCCTCCTGTTACGCCGTCAGATGTTGTCAATGTGCTGGGAACAATAGCTACCCTAACAGGAACTGACGCTGCCCGAGCTGTTGCGGCCATGCAAGAGGGATTAGGTGGTCCGTCAGCTGTTATGACGGCGGTTGGGATGCTTCTGGTGTCAAGTGTCGTGAATTTAGTGGAAGCAGAGGAACCAACAGGTGATACCACTGATTACACCAACCCGATCTACGTTGGACTAGATATTGACGTGCGACCTTCAGACCAACTGGATGTGTATTGGCCACAAATAAGGCACGAAATTGAGCATGGAAGACATGTCTTGTACGTCAATCCTCCGGAACCCAGAAACCTCATTTGTGACATTATATTTACAGGAGATAGATACCATTGGACTTCTGTAGCGCTTGGTGTCAGTTCTCTCTTGTCCTGCAATTCTTCCAGCGGACGAAGTGTACTCTTTGGAGTGCGTAGTCTGTTAGCTTCAGTGGCGTACACTAACTATTTTAGAGACAATTGCGATGGCCTGGAAGACTATTCAGTGACTAACACTTCTATAGACAGAGAAGTAGAAACTGACGTAGGATCAGTGGTTAAAAATTGCGCGGTTGTGGAAAGGACACAAAAGAAGAAGCCAAGGCTGCTTATAGCAGTGAGTGCAGTGTTGTTGGAATCCTTCTACTTCGTCAAGGAACGCTGGATGTAATCATTTCCAGTTAGAAAGGACTAACGCTCTGTGAAATGATTTTCTTTTCCTTTAAAAGACTTCTTTACAGTGAAGAATTTGATAAAAAAAGGACTTCTTTTTATGAAGCACTTCCGGTGCAGAAACTTTAGTTTTCAATGTTTCCTAATTAATAGTGAGCCAATTTTCATTCTCTTCTGCGAAGTCACGATGCAGATGCAACTTAAATTGTAATGTTATTCATATTTCTGTTATATTATGTGTAACTTCTCAATCTCCTTTTATTTACTCACACAATAAATAACTTACAGTTTACAATAATATTATTATATCTCGCGCAAACAATACTATGTTAATTTCTGAATATATGTAAAGATCAACAAGAAATATACGACTTCTAAATAATACATATACATAGAGAAAAAATTAAAAATACTACGATATTATTAATGATTCACCAATTAAACTAGTGATTACCATTAATGTTACGCTCCTATTCAGTCGGTTTCTTCAATCTTGATTAAAATTTGTGAAAAATTCTAGAAGAAAAACATTGTCAATGAGGGCACACAATTACGTTAAATTTAACACTTCATCCAGTAAAATGTTACATGAGACGTTCAAAGTACAGAGGAATTAAATCAAATTAATTAAGTTCTTAGGGAAATAGACAATGTTCGTATAGAACACTTAATTCGTTTCAGATGGTATTTTTAAAGAAAAAAAATAGATGCAAAATAACCAAAAGTGGACTTCATTCTTTTGTTTGATGTACTTTCTAGTACAATTTTGGGACTAAATTTATTTTTTTTTTCTTTTTCGTTTAACGACACTAATTAGTGTTACGTGGGGTCAAGGCTACCCAAATTATCGAAAACTTTGATTCTACAGAAAAGGAGGCAAACAAGAATTTTAGGAATAATAAAAAATGCATCAAAAGATTGCGATCTTAACTAATAATTAGTTTTTGGATCAGGGGCCACAAAATTTTTGAACAGCTCCTAAATCCAGTTCTCTTATTTTTTATCTTTATTTTTTTATTGTTACTTACTTATTTAGTTTTTTACGGAATAAGCACATCATACTAAGTTAAGCGACAGTTTGGGTTTGGCTACACCGTATGTAGTTCTCCAAATATAAGGCCTACAAGAAAATTTTTGCCTGAAATATATTGGATCTTCTGATCGAACTAGAATTTAATTTCGCGTCTATATAAGTATAGTATAAACAAATATAAACAAGCCATTGCCAATGGCATCTTTTGAGGGAAGTCACAAGGGTAAAATAATTAAATTTTATTGTTGCAGGATAAGGTAAGAAAGTTTACCTTACTTACTAATTCTGGTAACTCTTTACTTTGGGCAAGGCAGTGATATCCCGTCACTGTTAGTATTATTCACAGGTGTCATTGGTTCCTTCCTGTTGCTAGGGATTATTCATAGACTATGTACGACCTTAAAAAGGCAGTAATAAGGGGACTTTAATTTACTAAAATATTGTCCTTGTACTTAATGCAATCAGTTCCTGTCACTGCCTTGCCTAAACTAAAGATTTGCCCTAATTCTTTTTACAGTTTTATGAAACTCTATGTAGGTTTCTTCCTTTAGATCATAGCGATGCTATTTGAACTCTTACTGATCTAATTTCTCTCAAGGACCACCACTATCTACAATTCGTTAATTTTTACACCAATCATACAGTTCTATACGAGAATGGCAATACTGATATGTACGAACAGTTGTACAGGCAAATAACGTATAACCTTATGAATTAAATTTAAAATAATTTCAGTTCGCTACCAAAAACGAAGCTAAATTGGTAATTTTTAAATTAACCCATTATTACTTTTTCTCACTATCTAGATCTCAGTTTGATCAACTAGAGAGAAATGAGATAGTGGCCAAAACAGTTTTTTTTTAATCCTAGTGTAGAGTTCATACATAGCACACTGTAATACTACTTTTTAAAACTATATTCTTTCATGTAGGAGAAAAAAACATATACTGGATCCAGTGGCGAAACGTAATCCCACAAGTAGGGCAGGCTCTATAAACTAATGACACAAATAACAATTAATGTACCATAAAATGTTTAAAATTAGTCTGAATTCTATTTTCCTTATTGAGTTAAACGAGAAACTACCAAATCTATGTTTAATGGGACAATGTCTTGTATCGACTAATTACAATCACCACCAAATATCAGACAAATAGCACAATGCATTCTATTGTTGTAACCACTGAGCCATTTATATTTTATATACCAGTGTGTACAAAATGTTCTTACCTTAGTCTCATCTTTCTCCGCAATGTTTAGTTTCGGTATTGGTCTGCACTCTTTAATAACGCACTTATTTTCATATGAACATTGACAAAATGACTTTCGCAAAAGAAAATCCACTAAATGTACATTTCTGTCCACTCGGGCATTCTGACGACACTACACTCACGAATATTCCTGGATTCTTTACGAAAATATAAATACATAAGCCACACGCACGCCTACATCCCGCACATTCTTAAATAAAGAGCTACAATCAGAGTTGCAAATTCGTGGGAGTCCTGCTCCCCTAAAAGTATAATTATTTCCACTTTTAAGATTTTCGTCTTGGTATACTAGTAACGTTTTCCTCTTGGTTATTAAATGTTTGCTTAAATGACAAGAGTTGTACAACAGAAAGTAGTTTATTATTATTATTATTATTATTATTATTATTATTATTATTATTATTATTATTATTATTATTATTATTATTATTATTAAATATTTACATGAGGAAAACACTCAATATGTATTAATGGAATATTCCCATTTAGCCCCACTACAAATATTTTGAAGCACAGTTCATATTTTCTTGTGTCTGGGATTT
This sequence comes from Thermobia domestica, assembly GCF_964235325.1. NCBI lineage: Eukaryota > Metazoa > Arthropoda > Insecta > Zygentoma > Lepismatidae > Thermobia > Thermobia domestica. The sequence continues at coordinate 52,762,955 of NC_137465.1, forward strand.
GCAGGGGGATGAAGTGAATTTCCTCCGTACTTGATATTTTCATTTCCTGCATATTTGAAAATGAAGGGAGAGGAAAAGAAAGTATATTCTTACAGTTAGCTGTCAAATTTCTTGGATAAGCGTTTGTTACTTGCATCTCCCAGTTTAAAGTAAGCACAATACCGCATTTAATTAATGCATCACATGATAATGACTTCACTAGAAATGTTAATGCTCAGAAGGAACTTCATTTGAATCCACGCAAGACATTTAATATTGTATTTCATTGAGCGGCAAGGGGGTGGCTTCCTGGCTTAAACAGTCACCGAAATTTTATCGCAACTTTTTATTGTTTTATATACACTAGCTGAACCTGCGCTGTCTATTCAGTGCATCGTACTGTTATGAACATGAATCTCCTTCCCACTGTGTGTGTCTCCCTACTCACACAAGTAAAGAATAGGGGACTCATAAAGGAAGTGAATTGCTATTTATAGATGTTGGAGTGACTTTGTAGCAAACTTGTAGAAGTAACACAATATCAAGTGCAAATATTTTTTGTGATATATCTATATCCGTCCAGGTATGCCTCATTGCGTCTCTTGGGGCCTTTTAAGTTGCCAGCATGCAATAGGTTTTGCCATTCAGATTTAAGCAAAGCGCCTGCAATGTCCGCCATACGTAACTTCTCTACTGGTTGTCTAACACGTAGTTTTGACCTGCAACAATGTTAATCTTATGGGCTAAAAACAACCCCTAAAATATTGAGTACAACAATAACGACACGGGTTTAGAAAATTTGAATGAGAACGGGACAATCTACACAAAATTTGGAAACGACCAGTGAAAACGGCATGTTTCTGACACTTGTGGTTTTCGAGATTTAATTGTCGAAAGGTTAAGAGACGAACTTATAAACCTAGCATTTTAATATTTAGACTAGCTGAACCTGCGCTCTCTACATAGCGCATCATTCACATATAAGCATAAATCTCCTTGTCATTCCTCACAACATCTGTAAATGTCTCTTTGCAGTCACAATTGAAAGACATCTTGATAAAAATTGGCAAATTGCACCATAAACGGAGATTTTTTATTGTTTTCTCAATATCAGGCACCGTTTTTCAAGATTTAGGCTTACTTCCGGTTGGAGTTTCTAATTCGCGTCTGATCAGATTTTCTTTCTTCTTGCATGCAGTATGTAATAAATACATTATATACACAGTTAATTATGATGTCAATGATGTATGATGTTCATTGGGCAATATAATCCAAAGAATAAAGATTTGTCGTAGCTGGAGAAATGATTATCTTTGTTTTTCATTCTCATTTGGCCGTCAAACGCCTGACAGATATACAATCTATGTATACAACTATGTAATGTTGGAATGTATAACTTATAGGATATGATTCTTTTTTTAACTTTTCAACGCTTCCAGTGTACCCCTAAAAAGTAATAAAGTAATAACGGCCACTTTTTAAATATTCAATTAGAAGTGGACAATCTACACAAAATTTGGAATCCGCTACCGTAAACGGCACGTTTCTAGCGCTTGTGGTTTTCGAGATCTCATTGTCGAAAGGATTGCAGACAAACATATAAACCTAACATTTCAATATATAGACTAGCTGAACCTGCGCTCTTTACACAGTGCATCATTCGCATATGGGCATAAATCTCATTCCTCGCAACACCTGTGCATGTCCCTTTACAGACAAAAGTGAAAGATGTTTTGATAAAGAAAAATATTCAAGGGGTATCATAAAGGATATATTTTTTCCATTATTTTTTCTCAGTATCTCGCACCGTTTGCAATATTTGAGCCTATTTCCTGTTGGAGTTTCTAATTCATGAGAAACCCAGTGACCAATGTTTTCTTTCTTCTTGCATGTAGTATGTAATAAGCAAATATATTATATAAAACAATTAATTATAATGTTAGTTATATATGGTTTTCACTGGGCAAAACACTCCAAAAATAAAGATTCATCTTAGACTGGAGAAATAGTTATCCTTCCTTTTTCATTATTATTTGGGCATGAAACAAACGCCTGAGACATATACAACCCCAATATACAACTATGTGGTGTTGGAATGTATAATGCATAGGATATGATGCTTAAGTTTTTCTAAAAATTTCAACACTTCCAGTGTACACGTAAAAATGTAATAAAGAAATAATGGCCATGTTTTTTTTAAATATTCAATTAGAACTGGACAATCTACACAAAATTTGCAATGGACCGTTGAAAACGTCATCTTTCTAGAGCCCGTAGTTTCCGAGATCTCATTGTCTAAACGATTGGCCACAAACACATAAACGTCCACAAACATGTAGTCTAAAACAACTCCAAAGATGGCAGTGCAATTCATTTGCATTGTTTCTGGAGAAGGCTTATTAAAATACAAAGACATCGAACAATAATTTTAAAGGATAAACTTTATGAACAAGTTCTATTTAATAAATAAATTATTTAAAGTACACATACTTAAAATATTTGTCTTCGTTAAACGTGAAATCATACTTAACCGTAAATGAAAGATTTGAAAGTCAAACTTATAGCTTGGAGCTCAGGTGTTTTTATTAGCTATTGTTGCATTTGAATAGATAGATGTTTACTATATCTTAGGATTTATAAAATAAAATGTCTGTCATCAGATTTTCGAACAGAAAGGGTCTGTTAGAGATATCAAATTTCGTACACAGATAAACCTTTACCAGATCTACTCGGAAAACAAACCGTTGCTTTCTATTTTTGAACTTGAGGTAAATTGGGAAGTCAAAATTTATGTAAAAATTATAGTGAAATCATATTTTGAGGTATGCAACCCACCTGTCTCTCGTGTCGTTCAGGTTGCATAATTTTCCGATTTTTAAAAAATCTTTTGTATTAACTTTATTCCTCCCGTTGTGCAAAAACGGAAATTTCTCTTAGTATATATTAATTTTAAGGGGAAAATGAGAAATAACTACATGAAAATCTTTTCATATAGGGTTAGTACAAATTAAGTTCCTAATTAGGAACAATTGCTTAACTTATCATAAAGAGTACTCAGATACTTACAAGGAACGGACATGAACCTGTCATCCGGTCATCCGAATCGAACCCAGTCCATTTGATAAGAATAACAAAGATATGTTCATGCACAAAAAATTAGATGCCATGAACAATGGAGTAAATCCCTGGAGCCCATTAACCTTGTTATTATAAAGAAAATCGTAGACTCGCAGTGAAATAGCTATTGCAATACTGTTCATTGGAAAATCATGGTTTATAGTTCATTCTCTTCAGCATGAGACAGTCTTTCCAGAGGTGCTATGTATTGGGGCTCATAACATACTTGAACAGGGAAAATTCCCTCCAAAAATCCCTCTCATCAACTTTGGGCCCCTCTGGAGTGGCCCCGGGTAAAAGTACACAATCCAAATGTATCTCAAAAATTACTACGAGGATAAGAAATGTGTGTAACAAGTTTCGTATTGATAGACAGAATAGGTATGAGCGGGAAGCGTATATTGTTATACAAGTTTTCCCCTCATATCCAAATGCAAATTACTTCTTCCAGGTCTTAAGCCGAGTTATTTGTGAAGGAAGCAAGGAAAGTATGTAGTTACGTATGTAAGTGTGATGTAAATCTGAAGAAAAGCCGAAAGTAATGCTGTGACTTTTAATTCCATTTTGCATTTTGCAATAACTCTGTCATTAATGTTATAGTTGTATGTGTCACTTGTGAAGAAAGCACAAAATACTACAGTTAACAAAATGTCTGTGCGTTCCAAATGCGTTCATCTCAAACGAAGATATAAGAAGTTCATTTATTGTGTTGTGGACGGAATGTGTTTACATTTTACTTCAGTATTTCTAACATTCTAATACTATGGTATCAATAATCTCAGTTTTGGATGAAATAGCACCAAAATTATATATATGTATTCAGAAACCTTCCAAGAATATAGTAGAAATAAATGTTTTAAAAAAGATTAGATGAATTCAACATCACAGAGGAGAAAGGATTTAAGTCAAGAAATGGACAAAAATGAGTTGAGAGCAACAGAATTATATAACCTGAAAGGTGTAATTTGCGTGAACTAAATCCCACAGTAAGAAAAAGGTTAGTCACTAAGAAATATAATACTAAAGATTACGCCTTCATGGGAAGAAGCAGGTAAGTCAGTGGAAAACAGGGCAATTGTGTAAGGTCATAAAAAAACTGTCATGCCTCCTTTTCCCCCTGTAGTCTTCAATTATGATTACATAGAAGAAAATAGTGAACAATAGGTTGGAGCTCTCTTAATGCTAGGTATTAACCCTATTTCAGTATCAATAAGTTCGTTAAGTTGAGGATCCGTTGTTAATCTACTACGGTTGAGATTTTTTAGGTTTGAGTGTTTGAGGTTGACATTCAGTGCACAATTGAGTAGATGGTTACCCATGACATCATAGGATGAAGTTTTAGAGGGCAAATGAAGAATTACTATTTTTATGCACTGTACATTACTACAGTAAACGGAATTAAAACATTTCATTTAAAAGATGTGTATTAAATAGTAAAAAAATATAAGCATGCAAATACATGACATATAAATTCTTAAACATTCTATTATGAGATAAATGCAACGCTTATCTATATTGTAATATGTTAGTGTTGTTGATTGAAATTGCTACAACATTACTAAGCTACTCGGCTTTTATAATTTGCATTAGTCAGTTATCCCGAATGGTGATCCAACTTAGCATTAAAAATTCTTAAGTATTGTTTTACACTTCACGTTTGGAGAAACTAAACAAATATATTAAAAGTAGTTTATTAGGAATATTTACAGTTATTTAAGAAAACAATGTGCTATTGGAAAGGGTCTAGAGCTGAATGGTAAGCATGAGGTTACGGCGTATACTGATGTAAATATAATAGGCGATGATAGAAAGAAGTGCAGAGGGCTTATAAAACGCTTGCAGGGACATAGACTTAGAAGTAAATGCAGAGAAAACTAAATATATGGAAGTTTCTTGAGGATTGTTCGTAACTTTATTCTTATGAAATACCAAATAATACTTTCAACAAAAATGGATACTTTCAAATATCTAGGATCAATGTTAACAGACCAAAACCATATTGACGAAGAAATTATATGTTGACTGAAAGCAGGAAATTCGTGTTATTATTCAGTTGTCTTTTGCCATCGCGAATTCTGTCGAGGAATTTGAAGCTTAAAATATATAAAACGATAATCATGTCTATTGTGCTGTGTGGTTGATAACATGGTCGCTTACTCTGAGGGAAGAGCGTAGATTGAAAATATTTGAGAACGAGATTCAGAGACGAATATTCAGACCCAAGAGAACTGGAATGACGAATGGCGGAAATTTCATAACGAAGAACTACATAATTTATACGGTTCACCAAACATTTTTAGGGTATCAAGTCTAGGAGGCTTAGGTGGGCAGGTCATGTAGACAGGATGGAAGAAAGTGCGAACTCGTTCAAAGTCTTAACTGGAAGACCAATCGGAAAACGACCATTAAAAAAACCTAGGCGCAGATGGGAGGACAATATTAAGTTAGATCTCGCAGAAGTAGGAATACGAAGTAGAAACTGGATCCAGCTGGGTAAGGACAGAAGTCAATGGAGAGTCTTTGTAACCACAACATTGAACCTCTGGGTTCCATAGGCCATAGAGTTAGTTAGTTAGTCGTTGCTTTATAATTAACAGGTTCGCATGGAGGAGCATAATGAAAAGAAACTTGGCAATTTGTACCCAATAACTTTACAGAATAAGTGTGGTGACGATATTATTGAGTGCAGAATGTTGAAAGTATTTTGACTATGTGTTTGAAAGATCTAGAAACCTCTCGTTATAACGATATGTGTATTTTTATATACTTGTATTTTATACTTGTAACTTGTATTTCAATATCTTTGGGCAAAATGTGCTTTCAATGGATGCATAAGCTATTAAAGAAAAGGAAGAAGAAATATATAGAGAAAAAGGATATATAAAAATGTAATTGCTTAGCTGATAATATATGTTGCTGTTTTTGTATTAATATAAAGATTCGTTGTCATAGCAACAAAATATGAATAACATATAATTTCAGAACCATCTTGTAAAAAGCTACACGCAAATATATTTAAGGTGTGTATTTGTTGTAGTGATTATGTGCCATAATAAAAAGGGAAATATTAGAATGCAATGTGAAATGTTTTGTGGTGTTTTAGTAGTCTTATTTATATACAGATATTAACTGAGGACCTTTATATAAGCAACGTCTTATAAATTTTTGGTGGTCCTCGCCGCAGAATCATCGTTATAAATTTTTGGTGGTTCTCGCCGCATGATCATCGTTATACCGTAACTGATATACTATGAGTATTTTATGAAAAAGTGCAGACGGAAATTGATAATACAACATGACTGACAGATCTTGGATAACACCGCGTTCTTATTGAGAATAAACCAATCTAATGGGTCTTCTACCTCTATCGACATCATATCTGCATGCATGCATACAAACACTCACACACACACATGTTCTACTGAACCCAGTTGTTTCCCAATGGAGAGGAATGAAACAAAAAGACAACCTCAAATTGAGATTCTTTTTCGTTTTTCTAAACAAAAATCATTTGTGCTTTCTCTTTTCGCCCGTATATCCTAGTGTAGGACATGCCTTAAAGCGGAACCGGAGCTAATAAATACAGTTGATAAATGAGTAGGTACTTCATTGTGTCTGAACAAATTCCTGCACACTCAGTCACGCAAACAAATATAATGCACGACAGCGTCAAAGGGGAAACTACAGTATCTCTGATGTATTTGACATATTCACTTTTTCGCTCTCTCTCCCGTTAATACTATACTCGTATATATGTGAGTATGTGTGTGTATGTGTATGTTAGTGTTGAGTCTACACTAGCGTTTTTTTTTTTTTTTTTTTTTTTTTTTTTGCTTTACTGCTTCAAAGACATAAAAGCCTATCATATTCCACATTAAATGATAATATGAAAACAGTTAATAATATTGGCGCATTCTTTGATTAGTGTCTTCATGTTTCTGCTTTGCACTTTCTCTGTCTTATACACAGTCTCACTCTCCCAATATATGGTTGAGTTTTACTATCGTATTTATTTACTTACTTTGGTAACGACGTTAACTATATAAACCTTGCTAGAGAAGGCAAAGATGATAAGATGATTCCATTTATGGTTGAGGTCCCTGTTACTTGTGAAGATTTTAACGGATTGGCATCATTAATAAACTCGGCCGAGATAGAAAGCTGAGCCAGAAGTCTTGCAATATTTCCACAATCCAAACACCAGGCGTGCACATATGCCGTGATCAACCGTAAATTCAAGATCAAATTAGCCCATGAGATAGTGTGTCAAGTGAACTATTTAACACGGAGGCCGCTACTCTGTTAGTATCTTCAGTCAATATTCAGTGGCAGTGAGTAATCAACAATGTCTGATACGTGAACTTTTGCTGTATATGGTTTCGAACTCGGTCATAAGGCTGCGGCAGCAACCCCAAATCTTTGCTGTAGGAAGGGGAAAGGTACATTGAACCGGAGCACAGCACTCATTGGTTCCAGAAATTTGGTACAGGTTGTGAAAATGTTGAAAATCAGCCGAGGTTCGGTCATACAAGGGTACAGGTTCTGAGGGCGCATACAATACACCATTGACGAATACCCATCCACTAGCACATAACATTTGTCAAAGAAATTCGGCATGTCCCAGCCGACAGAAATGCGCCATCTTCACGAACTCGAAAAAAGTACCAGAAACTGCTGTATCATGCTTCATGAGTAGAGTGTCACGTAAGGCCCAGTGGAGACTGGATGTGTGCTGAGAACTCCTCCAATATTCATGTGATGTGTGCATCGTAAAAAAGATTATCGTAAGCGACGAAAAGTGGAGGTTTTTCAGAAATTCGAATGAGCAATTGAAAACAAGAGCCAACTTCCAGAATCGGTCGTCAAACAGGGCCAATCCGAGCATAAAGACATGCTCTCTTGTAGCGGAATTAAAAGGGATAAATCACTCTAAGTTCGTTCCTAATGATCCTGCAATTAATGCCGACCTTTATTCCGAACAGTTGGTGCGCATGTATGTTGCACTACGGCAAAATATCCTGCACTGGTGAACCAAAAGGGCGCCCTGCTGCAAGAGGAAAACCCAAAACCACACTCGTCTCAAAAAACGCAAAAAAAATAGAGATGCTGGAAATTGATAGTATCAAACTGATGCCACACCCAACTTATGGCCCTTATCTTGCCCCTTCGGATTACTTTTTTTTCATGGTACACTTCTTCATGATGCTTCACCAACAGGAAGTGAAAACAGCAGTGATTGCTATCTTTTACCTCTAAGAACAATACGTGATATTGACATGAAGTCGAGAAACGAACAGAAAGGTGGCTGCACACAGTCCAATAAGAGAAGCTATACTTTGAATGGTAACCCGCTTTCATAATATTGTGATAAATACAAGTACTTTGTGTACCAGAACATTACAAGACTTATGACTTATCCTTGTAACTGCAGTAAGAAAAGCTAACCAACATTTCTTTTTACTGCTGTGTAGATTGCATAGCAGCTCTGGAATGTTATCGATCTTAAACGAGATATGAATAGTTATCGTTAAGTTCACCGTTAGACATGAGGATGTTAAAAGATTAACTGTATTAACTAACACGGTCAGCATAATTGCTTTAGCTGTCTATTACAAAAAAATGATGATTTCATTCAAGACGTATTTGCATATTAGCCTTACATAATATTTTTATAAGGCCCACTAACGTTATCCTAATAACGAGAATAAAAGAGAAATAACAACAAACCCCGTTTTCTCTCTTTTTCTAAATAAACAGTAGTATAGTAGGATGTTTTACTAAGCCCAGTAACGGGGTGGGGGCATTCATGTTTGAGAAAAATTGAAAAAAATAACGTGACGCAAACGCTCACGCACATCAAACACAATTCTGGACCTACACACACACACACACACACACGCTATTAATAAAGAGCGGCTCTGGTTCAATTAATATACAGGGTGTCCGAGAAGTCCTTCCCTGATTACAGAAATTGATAACTCAGGCTAGAAATAAGATAGAAATATGAAACTGGTGTTGAATTGTTTACAACCTATAAAAGTTTCTGTCTGTGTTAGGTTTGTTCTGTTTTACCAAGTCTCAATTTTTTTCTCTCGATAGCACATTTCCTGGGCGATGGATTGGTCGTGATGGACCAACAGCTTGGCCTCCACGTTCTCCTGACATAACCCCATTAGACTTCTTTTTATGGGGTTATGTCAAGGATGAGGTCTACCGAACACGTGTACCAGATCTTGAAACCCTGCAGCAACGAATAACCACAGTCGTTGCATCGATCCCTCCAGTGATGTTGGCTAATGTGTGGATGGAAATTGAATATCGGCTAGATGTGCTACGTGCTACCAAGCGTGCTCATGTGGAAGTGTACTGATGTGACCAAAACTTTTATAGTTTGTAAACAATTCAACACCAGTTTCATATTTCTATCTTATTTTTAGCCTGAGTTATCAATTTCTGTAATCAGGGAAGGACTTCTCGGCTACCCTCTATAATTGATTTAGCACTTGGAAAATCCTCGAATTGAAACCCGACAGATAGATAGATATAGGGTGGGGAAGAATTAATTCTCTATTGATAGTTGCTTCTAACTTTTCGAATCCTTAACCATTTTATGAAACAAGAAAGCATTTTGTACCTTACAATGGTAGAATTTATTACATATATCATTCTTCATTGCAGATATCATTGATAAGGTATAGAACAACGTCTAACCTTACGTGAATGGACTCAGCTACCATCCCACTACGAAGTACGGCATTCCTTCGCACAAGTGCAGACATAGTGGCGAAGTGTGAAAAGAAGTCGTACCTTGGTAGATGCAAAAACATAAGGAGTTTCCATTAAAAGCTAATGGATCCAGATTATATACACTCATGTCCAAAATTATTGTCGCATGTCTATAAATATGATGTTGTATGAATATAATTTGATAACGAATTCTCCCGGTATTTCTTATAATGTTAGTATGTTTATAATCGGCAAAGACGGCTGTATGTGGCAAATTTCATATCAAAAGAACAGTAAATAAGAACCATAAAACGAAAATAAAACTTTCTTGCCCATTTAGCAAAATTTTCTTTTACTCATTCTAATTTTTGTATGTATGATTCTTGTCCTATGAAATTTACCACAAATATTCATTTCCCGATTATACACATAGTGTCAGTATTAAAAGTACCCTGCAAAATCATTATCAAATTATATTCGTTAAGAAGACAGTTATAGATATGTGACAATCATTTTGGATATGAGTGTACCAGATATTAGAAGGCGAGGTTGCCCCTCAACATCCAGGACGGAGGAAAATGTCCAACTGGTTTAGGAAATACTCACTCAAAATCCTCAGAAATCACAAAGACAGGTATCTCGCTAAAGTAATTTTACCTGACACACAATCAAAGCAGTATTGAAGAAAGAGTTGAATTTTTGTCCATTGAAAAACCTTACTGCCAGGAATTAGCGTCGAAGTACGTTGGTTATCGGTTGGATCATGGGAAAATGATGCTTGCTTGGTATGAAGACTGATCTACTATTTTCGGTAATATTCTGTGGTTAGATGAAGCCGTTTCTCATGTTACAGGTATTGTTATCCGACACAGTTGTTATTAGTGGCCAGGAGAGGATACAAGAGTGGTTATTGAAAAATTACCCCAAAGGTCATAGTCCGAAGTATCATGGCATCCACAAAAGTTTTGAGTTCATACGTACGTCATTCAGGATACAATTAATGCAGAACGACATTTTGCTATACTTGAAGACTATGTTCACGGTATTGTATCTACGTAAGACAACTACAACGAAATAACATTTATGCAAAATGAGACCCCACCTCATTTCACACGTCTTGCCCGTGCGTCACCGGATACCCATCTTCCAGAACGCTAGTTGGACAGCCTCCGAACAAGCTCCCTTGAATGGCCAGCAAGGAGTCCTGACCTAACGTTCTATGATTTCTTCCTCTGGCAGTGAACAAAAGAGGAAGTTTATCATACAAAGAAAAAATACCTCTTGATGAATTGGAGGAGCGAATTCAGCAAATTTTTGCAAACGTATCTCTGAAATATTTGCAGAAGTCTGTCGCGAACATCCTTATACCCTCTTCCCCTCGATGTGATTTACAAAAACGAGTGGATAAAGATTGTGTTTATGTGGAATTTTAGGAATAATACAAGTAGTTCTACCATTGTGGGGAACAAAATGTTTTTTGTTTCTTGAAAACTGATTAAATATTAAATAGTTACAAACAATTTTCAATAGTTATAAACAATTACCGTCTACCATATATTAAAGAATTACAATACAGTTATACAGGCACGTATCCAAGGGGGGTCCGGACCAGAAATAAAATAAATAACGAAGGATGAAACAAAAAGGACATTAGAAAAGGAAGGATCAGCGTTAAAAATAAACTACAGGAAGATTTTGGTTACTCTTTCTTATGAGGACATGTGCAATACATGGTAGCAAGGTGAGCGAGATATCCTGGAAGAGTCAGGGAATTTGAAATTTCTAGACAAGTTACCCTGCCCCTCCCCCTTTCGAAATCCTGGCTAAACGAACCAATATTTGTTCCAGTAAAATAGTTTAGTGATGGTGTGATGACCACAGTATTTCATGCCACGTACCCCCCCCCCCTTCAGGAAATCCTGGCTACGTGCCTGAGTTATATAATAATCTTTACATCCCAGATCCATTATAGTAAAAACATTTTTTAGTTGTCAACTGAAAGATTAGTTATTTTGAAATTGTATACGTAATTGCTTTTGCTTTAAAAACTGATTTTAAATATTTCATAACACAAAGTATTCTCTACCTGTACTACGTTTCTCAACCAGTGGTAGAGCGCAATTCTGGTTCTAAGGGTCCCTAGTTTGATCCCAAGCGAAAAAAGTCTGTATTGGACAACATCATATTTGTGAGGTTTCTTGAGATTCTTCCGTTTCCTTCCACATTGTCATCCCATTTCTTATACCTCACCTTCATTATTGATCTATCTCCTATATTTATCGCATTTTTAAATTTTTACTTTCCTCAACGTTTCATTTAGTAGTACGAGAGCCACTATTTTGAAGGTTGGCCACTAGAGATGCCACGTTTTCGAATAAGGCAATGTCCCCCCCAAATCCCCCTATAAATATCTCACTGTAGTTAAGCAAAGAAAACCAGGGTCTATACATACGCCTAATATGCAGTATATTTATACATTTTATTTAATTTTAAATTCTTTCTTTTATGGTAGAGCGTTTACCTCTGGTGCATGGGGTCTCGGGTTCAAACTCTGCTCCCGCATAGTGAACTTTGTGGTGGACAAACACCGTATGCGTAGGTTTTCTCGGAGTTGTCCCGTTTCCTTCCACTTCCTTCATTCCACCATTTCTTTCATTTCTCATCATCACCGTCTCCTTTAGCCTAGCCGGCATAACCGTGGGACGTAAAACTAAAAAAATCTCTTTTTTTCTCAATTATCTCTACAAATGTGGTTATTTCTTTAAAAGTTTCAAAAAACTTTTATTTAATTTTATTTCTTTCATGGTTGTAATTCACAGTTTTTCGTAACTCGATAAAGACTTATTTCATTGTTCAAACTCATTCATTATAAAACATTGTGAAGCAATCTCTGTTGTTACAAGATTTATTTTATTTTTTAAAGGAAAAATGTGAAAATATATCGTTTCATCCTGACTTTTTCAAGAAAACGAAATTAAGAGAATCAATAATAGAAATACATATTTAAAAGTTAGGTAAAATAAAAGTTACTACTTACATATTTTTCTCGTCTGTTGATGTGAATGTAAAACCGAGGAGAAGATAGTTTTATAGGGAAAGCAAAACTACAGAAATAGATGATGTTTTGATGTATGTGTGTGTATGCGTATTGACGAACGAACAGTAGCATGAAGAAGTGTTAAAAATAGACGATGTATAATATAAGCAGAAGAAGGTGATATCGAAGCTAGAAGCAAAAGAAGCCCGTGGTCTTTAGTACAGAATTTCTAGTGGTAATAGCACAATTGTCCCATAAATCCTTGCGAATTCAAGATTTAAATGATTTATTTTCAGTGAGAATGGGAAGGCCCTCCGGATGGTTCTCGCCCTCACAGTCATCATATCTTAAGCAGGATTTTGCAGCTGTGTAGGGTTGCAAGCACCTAGAAGATACATTATCTCTTCTAAAAAACTTACTTTGGTTTGTGTGTCTTTTCTGTTAATATCTTTGATACCCTTTCCTTTCTTATTAATTAATTTATTTATAGTTCCAGAAAAGCCATTTTAGATTGAAACAATTGATAATGTAAGAAAGGCAATTATTATTGAAGTAAGAATGACATGGTCTTACAGATGTTTTTTTAGAATTAGTCTAAGTGGACAGACACAGGATTCGAACTGCATATGAGGGGCCACGGTGGCTTTGTGGTGCAAAGCACTAATCATTACAGTTCAATAAATGATTTATAAAAAAGTTGAATTGAGTTTAATTTCAATTTAGCGTCCTTTTCAACAGCGAGACTATATGAGTAGTGGACCTACTGATTAACGTGGAATCCGTACCATATGAGCTCCCGCCGGGAATCGAACCGAATGATTTTTAAAAACTGGCTAGGATACTTCACTTTTACCCAGGAGGCCCTGGTTCGATTCTTGGTGCAGAAAGTGTCATGTTGATCCGTTTTTTAAAAAAAAATGTGGTAGAGTTTGCACCTCTTGCGCATGGGGTCATTGGTTCGATCCCAGCTCGCGCCAAATTAGCTTTGTGGTGGAAAAATTTCGCAAATTAGGGCTAAGAATTTCGTAGGATTCATGTACTATCCTTAATAATTTTCCGTCATTTACATTAAATTTTATTTTAATATTATTATATTATTATTAATATTATTATGGACTTATGGACATAAATGACTGGGACCTAGGTCTGCACCAGATGATTTAATACCATAATTGAAAAAAAATAAAATCTTTGAGTTTTACGCCCCACGAGCTCCAAGTGGATACGAGCCTGTAACAAAGAAAGAAAGAGCAGTACAACAGCAGTTATAATACTTTTATATACAGTATACATAGTAATTACTCCTAATGGGCGATAAAGTTACATACTCGGTGCTTCAACTTTTTTTAAAAAGTAATTAAACAAACTTAAATGCTATTAATTATTTTCAGTAGCATTAATTACTTATAAAATTTTTAATCTGTGCGCTCGTCACGGGAGAATATGTTTCATTTCGGACAAAAAGGGCTGAATTTGGCTTTAAACGGCATCAGAAGTGTCACTGTTCCTCTCAGCGAGCTCAAAATTAAGGATTCGACGCTAATATCGGTCATTTTCCATCATTTTATATATATATCTTGCCTCTCCCCTCCCTTAAGCTGCGGGGCAGAATTTGGATGTAAATGGCATGCAAGTGTCACTGTTCATCTCATCAACCTAAAAAAAAAAAAAAATGGATTTGACACTAATATCGGTCATTTTCGATAATTTTTATATATCTTTTCTTTCCCTTTCCTCCAAGTTGTGGAGCTGAATTTGGATTTAAATGGCATCGGAAGTATCACTGTTCATCTCATCGATCCCGAAGACTATGGATTCGACGCTAATATCTTTTATTTCCGATCATTTTCAAATAACTGCTTCTATCCCTCCCCTGGGTTGTACAGTCAAAGTCAAACGATAAAAACCATCCAAGGCCCAAACCTCATCATTGTGGCAAAATTGAGGTCGGCCACATATTTCAAGAGTTATAAATTTTTATCTATTCGTATATATATATATATATATATATATATATATATATATATATATATATATATATATATATATATATATATATATATATATATATATATATATATCCCTCCCTCTTTCCTATGTTGTACCACTAATGTAAAATGATAAAAACCATCCCAGGCCCGAACCTTATCTATGTTGAAAGTTTGGTCGAGATCGGTCGGAAGGTTTAAGAGGTACAAAGTCAATAACATTGTGACCTTCATTTATAAATAGTGTTCGTTGGCCTTACTCTAATTCTATTCATGTATGGGGATCGTAGCGTTTGAGTAAAGACCCGACGAAACTAGAGAAATATCTGGAATTTCTCTCTCTCTAATACGCTCCTGAAACATGAGCAGAAATCGTACGAATTGCAAACCTACTTATTTGGAGTGAGAATTTTAGAAGCTAAAGACTTTGTGTTCATGTTAGTTCAGTTTATTAGGAACATGTTGGTACAGATTAAGGTATTTAAAAACTTGGATTGGTCATGATTCAACTATCTGGGATTCGTGAGGATTAATAATAAAGGAATTTGGCCAAAATAAGAATGTCATACCTGGTGCACTGTTGGTTCCTTGCCGTCCAAAAGCTCTTCCACCTCAGTTCTGCTTTCAGCTGATATAAAATGTCCTTGAAGGTATCAAACTTGGCAATCAAAACGCATAACAGAAAATCTATCGCTCATAGTTTAGACACTACTCAAACCTAGAGAATGGCGTAATAGTGATTTGTAAGTTCAACACTATGAAGCGCGTAATACTTCAGGAGAGTGACTTATTTAACAACTTAGCGTTTCAATTAGCGCGACTCGGTTAACATCTAAGACCGCGTCTCTCGTCCTTCTCCCCGATAGTCTTCTGTACTACTACTCTAATTTTGAAGAAAACATTTTATATAACTGGAAATATCAAATTGAAGATTTCCAAAGAATCTTCTAGACGACACCGATCTCAGCAGGCACTTGGAACTCAATTGAGAAAGAACATTCTGCTGACCATAAATCTTTAAACTTTTCAGGACACAAAATTCCAGATATCTTGAATTCTGCCAATCCAGGAAGTTACTGAAAAGATGAATACAAAGATTTTACAATATTACAAACATTCGCTGATGCAATTTTGAGGATGAAATGCTGATTTAGTAACAGTTATGTAACAGTCTCGTTATGTAAGTTTTCTTGATGTAATTTTACTAGCTTGTGGTATCTTGTTTCATAACAAAAACTTAAGAATCGTAAATAGCGTGAATGAACTTCATGACATAATTTCTTTCTAAACCTTTTGCAAGACAATAAAATTTAACAAACACAATAAATGATGTAAATAGTATTAAGTGAGAATTCACTAGTAAAATTTGAACCAGAGTCCTATAACAATAGATAGATAGATATTAATTGAACACATTACGTTCTAAATTAATTTTATTATATAAAAAATTAACATTAACACAGATAGTGCTGTGATAGCGTAGTCAGTAAGGCCAGGTTTCGATCACCGGAGAGGGCGGGAAATTTTTCTTGTAGTTCCCTCGTTTCAATGCAGCTCTGGGTTCTTTCAGCCTCTTTAAAATTTGATACTTAAGGCATCCTGAGGAAGTAAAGGGGCTGGAGCTTGGAGTAAGTACATCCCCTCTATGAGTGTGGAAATAAAGACAGTCTGGTTCCTAAACACCATCCCCCCATTCCCCATTCCTGTTCATCTTAAGTTTGATCATTTCTTTTGGGAAATAAGTACTGCAATAAGTACACACATGTCAAGTGAAAATGTTTTAATGAACATAAAAATGAGACTGTATTATGTGGATTGTTTAGATTCAGATTATATAGTTTTTGCTGAAATGTATTGAGTATTTGTCCATGGTTATATATTTTATAAATGTATTTGTTTAGATCAGCTTTTAATTGGAATTATATATTATATTAAAGTAAACATTCATATTTATATTTTGGCAATGATTGGTTTAGTGGAATGTTATATATGTGGTAAAATTTATATGTAGTTAGACCTAACGAGTAAACCTAACGCTAATAGTGAACGATACGGCTAAAGTGCATAATGCAGCATCCAACACTAACAATTTTTTAGGTGTAACACGTGCCAAATTTCAACTTTCCACCTCAACCAGAAGTACCCGTTATTTTATGTCAGTGAGTGAGAGAGTTAATGTAGTTTTACCTAGGAGTATGTAGTTACGATTAGCCTGTACGTATATACCTATATATAAGGTAGGTGCAGGTAAATAGGCCATGTTAAGGTGTTGCATTTTTTGTGGCCTCAATTTTCATGAAACACACAAAGAACAAGACATGAGCGTTGCAGAATAGTCTTTTCCGTGTGTAGAAAAAATGAAGCAATGATGCAACTCACTTCTATTAAAGTAGTGTATTTACCAACACGTGCAGGTAATTACGCCAAGCCTAGGATACTACTAGGAACCTGTAATAAATCTTGAAACTGCTTACATCGTCTGTATTATAGGAACTCAAGTATTACTACACAACATGACTGAAGCAAAAAATACAATAACCTAAGTGCAAGATAATCTCCAAAGTTGAAATGATGTTCCAAACTGAAAAGTTTTAATCTATAAGAAGATAAACACACAGTGTCACTGTATTGTGACTCACTGACTCACTCATCAAATTGATTAGGTACTTCCCAATGAGATAGAAACTTGAAACTTTGCATAAAAGTACCCTACAATAACTTGAGTATGGAAATGTCCGAAATCTGAGGAAAGTGCTATGGGGAATCTTTTATAGGCAAAAAACTGTCCTTAGCCAGGAAAAAAATCGTTTCACTCACTCACTCATCAAATTGATTACGTACTTCCCAATGAGAAAGAAACCTGAAACTTTGCATAAAAGTACCCTATAACAATCTGAGTATGGAAAAAATCCGAAATCTGAGGAATGTGCTATGGGAAATTTTTATAGGCAAAAAACTGTCCTTAGCCAGGAAAAAAATCGTTTCACTCACTCACTCACTCATCAAATTGATTATTGTACTTCCCAATGAGATAGAAACCTGAAACTTTGCATAAAAGTACCCTATAACAATTTAAGTATGGAAAAAATCCGAAATGTGAGGAATGTGCTATGGGAAATTTTTTATAGGCAAAAAACTGTCCTTAGCTAGGAAAAAAATAGTTTCACTCACTCACTCATCAAATTGATTAGGTAGTTCCCAATGACATAAAAACCTGAAACTTTGCATAAAAGTACCCTATAACAATTTAAGTATGGAAAAAATCCGAAATCTGAGGAATGTACTATGGGAAATCTTTTATAGGCAAAAAACTGTCCTTAGCCAGGAAAAAAATAGTTTCACTCACTCACTCATCAAATTGATTAGGTTCTTCCCAATAAGATAGAAACTTCTGCATAAAGGTACCCTACAATAACTTGAGTATGGAAAAAATCCGAAATCTGAGGAATGTGCTTTGGGAAATCTTTTATAGGCAAAAAAACTGTCCTTAGCCAGGAAAAAAATCGTTTCACTCACTCACTCATCAAATTGATTAGGTACTTCGCAATGAGATAGAAACTTGAAACTCTGGATAAAGGTACTTGAGTGTGGAAAAAGTCCGAAATCTGAGGAATGTGCTATGGAAATTTTTTTATAGGCAAAAAAAACTGTTCTTAGCTAGGAAGAAAATCGTTTCACTCACTCACTCATCAAATTGATTACGTACTTCCCAATGAGATAGAAACTTGAAACTCTGCATAAAGGTACCCTACAACAACTTGAGTATGGAAAAAGTCCGAAATCTGAGGAATGTGCTATGGAAAATTTTTTATAAGCAAAAAACTGTCTTTAGCCAGAAAAAAAATCGTTTCACTCACTCACTCACTCATCAAATTGATTAGGTATTTCCCAATGAGATAGAAACTTGAAACTCTGCATAAAGGTACTTGAGTGTGGAAAAAGTCCGAAATCTGAGGAATGTGCTATGGGAAATTTTTTATAGGCAAAAAACTCTTCTTAGCTAGGAAGAAAATCGTTTCACTCACTCACTCATCAAATTGAGTACAATAACTTGAGTATGGAAAAAGTCCGAAATCTGAGGAATGTGCTATGGAAAATCTTTTATGAGCATAAAACTGTCCTTAGACAGGAAAAAAAAATCGTTTACTCACTCACTGATCAAATTTATTAGATACTTTTTAATGAGACAGAGACGTGAAACTCTGCACAAAGATACCTTATAATAACTTGAGTATGAAAAGAGTCCGAAATTTGAGGAATGTTCTACGGGAAAATTTTTATAGGTAAAAAAGAAAACTATCCTTAGCCAAGCAAAAAATCGATTCACTCCCTCACTTATCAAGTTAATTAGGTACTTCCCAATGGGATAGAGACGTGAAACTCTGCATAAAGGTACATTATAATGACTTGTGCATAGAAAAATTCCAAAATGTGTGGCATGTGTTATAAGAAATTTTTTATTGGCGAAAAACTGTTCTTAGCCAGGTAGAAATCGTTTCATTCTCTGAATCAACAAATTGATTAAATAATCCCCAATGAGGTATAGACGTGAAACGTTGCATAGAAGCACCCTATAATGACTACAGTACAGAAAAAGTCCGAAATGTGATTAATGTGCTATGGGATTTTTTTATGGGCGAGAAACTGTCCTTAGCCAAACATAAAAAGTTTCGTCTTCTCACTCATCACACTGATTAGGTACTTTCCAATGAGATAGAGACGTGAAACTCTGCATAAAGGTACTGTACCTTATAATCGCTTAAGTGTAAAAAAATTCCGAAATGTGAGGAATGTGCTATTGGAAATTTTTCATGGGCGAAAAACTGTCCTTAGCAAAGCACGGTTCATTCAGTCACTCATCACATTGATTTGTTAGTTTCCAATGATAATGACGTGAAGCTGTGCATAAAGGTACCTTATAATGACTTGAGTGTGAAAAAAAGTCTTAAATGTGAGGAACGTGTAATGGGAATTTTTTATGGGTGAAAAACTATTTTTAGCCAAGCAGATATCGGTTCATTCATTCACTCGTCACATTGATTAAGTACTTGTTTATGAAATATTGACGTAAAATTATGTATATTGGTACCTTATAATGAGTTGAGTATGGAAAAGGTTTGAAATTTAAGTAATGTACTAAAGGAAATTTTTATGGGTGAAAACTGTCCGTATCCAAGCAGAAATCGGTTCACTCAATGACTGACTCATTCATAGCATTAATTAGGTACTTCCCAATGAGATAGAAGGATGAATCTCTGCATAAAGGTACCTTATAATGATTTGAGTATGGAAAATGTCCGAAATTTAAGGAAATGCTATGGAAAAATTTTATGGGTGAAAACTGTCCTTAGTCAAGCAGAAATCGGTTCACTCATTCGCTCATCACATTGATTTTTTATTTCCAATGAGATAAGTCGTGAAACTCTGCATAAAGGTATCTTATAATGTCCTGAGTATGGAAAAAGTACGAAATGTGACGAATGTGCTATGGGAAATTTTATAGACGAAAAATTGTCCGTAGCCATTAGGTACTTCCCAATGAGATGAAGATGTGAATGTCTACAGGAAGGTAGCTTATAATGGCTTGAATATGAAAAATATCCGAAATTTAAGGAATGTTCTATGGAATTTTCTATGGGTGAAAAATTGTCCTTACTCAAAAAGAGATCGGTTCATTTACTCACTCATCATTGATTAGGTGCTTCTAAATGAGATAGAGATTTGAAACTCTGCATAATGGTACCTATCTTATGTAATGACCTGTGTAAATAAAGGTTCCAAATTTAAGGAATGTACTATGGGAATTTTTATGGGCGAAAAACTGTCCATAGCCATTAGGTACTTCTTAATGAGATAAAGATGTGAAACTCTCCATAAAGGTACACTATAACGACTTGAAAATGGAATTTGAGGAATTTGCTACGGAAATTTTTTCATTAGCAAAAAAGAAAAACTGTCCTTATAATCAGAAATCGGGAATGATTCCGTTATTGAACACATCATGTGCATAGTGATAATGTTGTCAATCATCTGAGTGGTCGAGTTGGTCCCCCCTCGCTGGTGTATTGGCTATACTTAACATACGTTATCCATATGTTACATACGCACTGCCCTCTTTCCCCCTTAGATGTTACACAATGTCGTTGCAGGATGTCTGATATCTAACAGTCATCCGTACATTACGTACGCCAGCTATAAGTTACATACGGCCATCTGTATGTGAGATCCTGACTGCCTACATACAGTCCTTTCGTTCGTGTGGAAAGTACGTTTATTCGGAACACTTATACGGAAAGGACGTTCAAATATACTTTCTCAGTTATACGTTTAGTGTACGTTAAGTCCAACAACTACAGGATTTACACATGTAACCAACGTCTTTACGTACGCCACATACAGTTTTTCTCAGTGTGCGAGTAAAATAAGTGAAAGCTAGTAATAAGTAGTTAAGCAAGTTAATGAGGCACGTTCTGTGAATCAGTTAACTTTTAAAACCATGGGCTAAGATACATACATACTGCCGTAAATTTCGTGGTTGGAAACCCAGACAAGGATAAATGAAATGAAATCTTTGAGTTTAACGTCCCGCGGTTATGCCGGTTAGGCTAAAGGAGACGCTGATGACGAGAGATGAGTGAAATGGTGGAATGAAGAAAGTGGGAGGAAACGGGAGAACCCCGAGAAAACCCACGAGCACGGTGTTTGTCCACCACAAAGTCCACACGGCGCGAGCTGGGATCGAACCAGGGACCCCAAGCACCGGAGGTGAACGCTCTACCACTGAGCCACCGCGCCCCCTGCACAGACAAGGAAAGCCAATATTTTGTCTTTTTTCGGTGAATATTTTTCCTTTATTGCAGTCATTCCTATTAAATAGATATTGAAATTAATTTGATAAGTAAGATAATGTAGAGGTGAGAATGTTTAAAATTAATGAAGTTTTCGAAGAAATGAGAAATCCAATTGTTCGAATTTATGTGAGACCAGCAACAAAATGTAACAGATTTCGTAAATATATTGGTACCAGAGTTATATTATAGTTACCACAGTTGTTATGTAAAAATGTTCTTGATACTTCGTGTCTCTATCTGTGAACAGTGTGAGAATATCTTACGTATCAGACTTTTCATCAACAGTGAATTTCGTGCCTTTTGCTCTTCATATTTTCTGAATTTGCCCTTCGGGGGTTCGCCCTCACACCCTCGCCTTTGCTCGTCCTACTTCCTAACACCTATTAAGCTTACAATTCCCGCATTTCAAGTTTCTTTTCCTATTTCAACTATCTAAAAGATAAGATTTTGAATTCCAGGAAAACGCCTATTTAAATAACATGGTGATTTCTTCATCTTCCTTTAGACTCCTTAAAAATTAAAAATATTCAATTTTAGCAATTTTCCCGTTGGTTAGTCTCAGGAGGATACAATCGTGCCAAATTTCATCATTCTAACCCTGCCGGAATTGCCTAAACATTTCGGGGTTTAGAAGACGTCCAATACAAATAACATGGAAAAGGTTTTTCTGTTCCCCATAAAACCACTCTAAATTTGGATATTTTCATTTCTACTGACTTACTTAGGTAATGCTAACAAAAACTTTGAAGCATACCGAATTTCACGTTTGTATTCCAATTTCAAGTACCTAAAATATGAGATTACGTGTCCAAAAAAAGACCTATTTAAATAGCATGGGGAATTTCTTCATCTCCCCTTTAGATTCCCTAAAAATTAAAAATATTCACTTTTGGCAATTTTTCTGTCGGTTAGTTCCGAAAAACTACAATCACGTCAAATTTAATCATTGTAGCCTACAAGAAGTGCCGTATAATTTTGGGGTGTAAAAGGTGTCCCATATAAATACGTACCATGGGAAAGATTTTACAGTTCCCCAGAAAACCATTCTAAAGTTGAAATTGTTTATTTTTACTGATTTACTTAGTTAATACTAATGAAAACGTACAAGCATACCGAATTTCAATTTTTTATTCCAATTCCAAGTTCCTAAAACATGAGATTATATGTAAAAAAAAAAAAAAAAAGACCCATTTAAATAACATGGGAAAATTCTTCATCCCCGTTCACCATTTCAACTTTCCACGTCAACCGGAAGCACCCCTTTAATTTATGCCAGTTCATGTAGCTTTATATACAGTTAGGATATGTTGGTAGCAAATATTATTAAGTTTACAAGATATTTGAAATGTGTATATCATTGGAAGGAAAACTCGAGGCAGTATGAAACTGCGCAACATGCGCGTCATGTAATGAACTCCGTAATTTCGCAATGTGAAAAGGTAGAGAACAACTAGGTAAATTGAAACACTAGCTATGTCTAGTGATGTAGCAGCGAGGATTCAGCATCAAGGGTTTTGGGCCCTGTTGATGCTCTTCGTATTTAGGCAATGAAAAATGAGATGCTAGCGATCGTGATTTTGTAGTTCGGGTAAATGAATTGGAATCTCTTTGGACATAATGCTCTGACAGATATTTGATAGAATAAATCCTCCCCGCTGTTCTAGTGGCTAGCATGTGCGCCTTTCTTGTACAGGTCTTGGGTTCGATTCCCGGTGGGAGAGCCCTTGGGAACTAATGTTGTATGTGACACATTATGACTCCTTTAAAAATGTACAATTGTAAATTTAAATCCAGCAATATGCCACAATTGAGAATTCCAATATACGATATTGACATGGTGAACTACAAAAAGAAGTGAAATATGAACAAAAACACCAGAGGTGCAAAAAGTGCAGCCAAGTTCGTCAGCCTCAAAAAGTGTTGAGATGAGGATGGATGAGCCAAGTTCCTTGGCCACTGCATCTGAAAGGGACACTGGAACTTGGCGCGAGGTGTCAAGGAAAATGATGTTAAGGAACCTTAGGGATAGTGATGGTTGGCATTGTGGGTTTGGGACCACCATCAACCTTAGGAATATCAACTTTGCTAATGAGCTAAGGCACATATACAGAATACTGCAGTAAGATTGGTGGTTCGAAACCCAGACAAGGAAAACTTATATTCCTCCACGAAGTGTCAAAGTAAATGATGTTAACGAGCCTTAGGAATGGTGTTTGTGAGCGTGGTGGATTTGGGGGTCACCACTAGCCTTAGGATTGAAATGTCCCGGCCGTGAAACTAGGAGCAGACATCTTAATGTATTCGAATATGTTAGACACCTCGCGCCAAGTTCCAGTGTTCCTTTCAGATGCAGTGGCCAAGGAACTTGGCTCATCCATCCTCATCTCAACACTTTTTGAGGCTGACGAAATTGGCTGCACTTTTTGCACCTCTGGTGTTTTTGTTCATATTTTCTTATAGGCCATAAACTAACATTTATTTCCAGATATTTTCTTATAGGCTTGAAACTAATAAACGTTTCCAGATATTTTCTTATTGGCCTTAAACAAAAATGTATTTCTAGACTTTTCTTATAGACCATAAACTAATATTTGTTTTCAGGCACTTTCTTATAGGTCATAAACTAACATATGTTTCCAGACATTTTCTTATAGACCACAAACTAATATATGTTTTCAGACATTTTCTTATAGGCCAAAAACTAATATGTTTCCAGACATTTTCTTATAGGCCATAAACTAATATGTTTTCAGACATTTTCTAATAAACTATAAACAAATAATTTTCCAGATATTTTCTTATAGGCCACAAACACATATATGTTATTACACACTTTCTTATAGGCCATAAATTAATATATGGTTTCAGACATTTTCTTATAGGCCATACACTAATATATATTTCCAGACATTTACTTATAGGCCGTAAACTAATGTGTTTTCAGACATTTTCTTGTAGGCCATAAACTAATATATGTTTCCAGACATTTTCTTATAGGCCATAAACTAATATGTATTTCCAGATATTATCTTATAGGCCATAAACTAATGTTTTCAGACATTTTCTTGTAGGCCATAAACTAATATATATTTCCAGATATTATCTTATAGGCCATAAACTAATGTTTTTAGACATTTTCTTGTAGGCCATAAACTAATATATGTTTCCAGACATTTTCGTATTGGCCATAAACTAATATATGTTTCCAGATATTTTCTTATAGGCCATAAACTAATATGTTTTCAGACATTTTCTTGTAGACCATAAACTAATATATGTTTTCAGACATTTTCTTATAGGCCATAAACTAATATATGTTTCCAGACATTCTCTTATAATCCATAAACTAATATGTGTTTCGAGACATTTTCTTATAGACTAAAAATCTGTATGGGAGATTTATGATGTAATAACTATGAAGTACGCATTTCTAAAAGAGTTTGGTTTACCAAATCTGCTTTATATATACCCCGTATGCTCGTATGTATGTAGCCATCCATCTGGAATACAGAAAATGAAAAACTCTCAAAAAATAATTTGATGGGTCAGCATCAAATTTTGTCATATTGTATAAGGTCAAACGTTAGGAGTTAAGTTTGAGTTTAGAGTCCAAATTTAAACTAGAAGTGGTAAAAAATAAACTAATTCCGCTTATAACATCGAACAAAGCGGTAATAGAGAGCGAGAAGATATTTTCTGTATTCGATTAAGCGTTCCAGGAATAAATTTCATAGTTTTTGATTTAGAAAATCAATATCAAAATTACTTAATCTAAAACTATGAGAGAGTTAGAAGTGTTTTCCTTAGAATCGATTTAGCGTTCTAAAAATACTTACCATGTTCTCTTTTAGCCCACTATTCAAACTGGAAATTTCAAAAATCAACCATTTTCGGTTTTAACGTTGATCACTACGGAGTAAAAACTAGTAGAGAGCGAAAAGTTGCTTTCTGCAGTATATTCCATTCCCACTCTAATACCTGTACTAAAACCGAAAGTGATACAAATCTGCTACCATTTCCAGTTTCAATATTAGTTCAGAAAATACCACCCCATACAAAGCAAATCCTTCACATGATATACACGTGTACTTATTTCACTATACGCAAGGACCTGAAAGCAATTATCAGTTCATTTAATGGTATTTAGCAGTACATTTTGTTAATAATTTTTATTTGCTTATTTTTTTAAAGCTATTCAATAAAATCTGAATAAAAAAACGTTTGGTACCGTAACAGTATATACAGCATGCCCAACAGTAGGAAACACTAGTCTAATTAATTGCCAACGTTGTTCCTACCTTGTAGTTGGTTGCCCTGTTTTGCATCTGCGAACCAACTCAATTGGCAACGTTACCTTTACATTGTGATTGGCCGCTTTGCGAACATTACGAGCATTTGCGAACAAACTCAATTATTAACGTTGGTTCTACATTGTAATTGACCGCTTTACAGAGCATTTTACCAACCAGCCCAATTGCCACCGTTGGCTCTACTTTGTAATTGGCCGCTTTGCCGAGAATTTGTTTACCAACTCAATTGGTAATGTTCGACTTTCGTTGTAATTGGCCGCTTTGCGAAGCATTTCGTCGGTGAAGGGGTGAAGTGTCTTAACTTGAAAACGCGATTTTGAGCTACGACCAACATCCATCCTTGAGACAACTTAAATCGCTCTTCAGTAAAATTATAAAAATCCAGATACACTACTTCGCCCCTCCACCGACAAATTTTGTGAAGCAACTTAATTGCCCAACGTTGACCCTAAGAAAGCAATAAAACAGCAATTGGGAGTGCAAGGTCGAAATTGTTGGCAAAATCACGGCAAATTGTTGGTTGGCCAACCTCACTTTTAACTATGTTGGGCCAACGTATTTTGCAACTTTATTTTTGCGTTTCCCAACTCTTTATCATGCCAACCATTAGCCTAGCAACTAACATATGGTAGTAAGGCAGTGATGGACAACGGCCAGTGGGCCATATGCGGTCTCGTCAAATATATTACCCGGTTCGCATGACACGATTCTTCATCTGACGAATGAAAAGAAGAATATAGTTAACAGACGTTCTTTTTCACCTCGATATGTCCTATCTTTTCAGACCCTAAAATGACCTGCGTGAGTTTTAAGGAAGTACCCTCTTTTTAGGCGATACAGACAACCGACTCAACTTGTATTATTGTTGTTAATAAATTGTATTGGCCCGCCTAAAGTATTTTTCTTTGTCTTTGACTCGCTCTTAACAAAGATAGACATCATTGTGCTTGGGGAAGTATTAGGAGAAATTTCGTTGTTACATACAACTCAATGTATGCTAACTTAACATTTTTATCATAATAATTGATTTTTTTAAAAAAAGATTCCCAAAATGTGTTAACGTTTTCGTGTTATAAAAATACATCAAGAACATCGAAATTG
Source organism: Thermobia domestica (assembly GCF_964235325.1). NCBI lineage: Eukaryota > Metazoa > Arthropoda > Insecta > Zygentoma > Lepismatidae > Thermobia > Thermobia domestica. The sequence continues at coordinate 52,790,064 of NC_137465.1, forward strand.
TGTTAACAGAGACTATATTTCGCCATGAAAATGATTACTGTGCAAAAGGATAGTTACTGTTAACGCTATTGTAATGCTAATAAAATTCATGTTCTGCGAAGTTGTTTACCTTTATAATCCAGTGATTACCTCCCAAAACCTAATATTTGAATATTATTCAATAATAAGCGTTGAAAACATCAGTCTATATTTACCAAAATTAACTTGTGAATAGAAAAAAATAGGTGAGCTAATTTCACGCACGGTGGTTAAGAATGGGCCAAGAAACCTAATCACCTTGCGAAAAATCATAAAGGATTCGATTATCTGTGGAACTTATCTTCACGAAATGAAGGCTCGTCACTCAAAAGGAGCACGCAACCGAAGATAAGAGATTGCACTGCGTTTCAAGGTGAACCCAATGGAAGTATATAACAATAGAGGCTGCTGTATTTTGGTTGATTCGTATCTACCACAGAGTAAAGGCAGTTGCTGAAGAAAAGGTGTTCGGAATCTCATTTCGAAAAAAAAAAAAAAATGAATAGCGATTATGCTGTTGATATTCAAACTGTACATTGCAAATCAATGACCTGATTTAATTCTGTTTACTCTGCACGGAGAGTTATAATTGAGGTCTTCTTAGATTTAATTGAAGATGGATTACAAGGAAAGCTTCCCAATTGCATAACCTGCTATGGAGCCTCATACAGCCTGCAACCTCAATTGCATAACAGCATAATTTCAAAATGTTTGAGGGAAGAGGAGGAAGGATTATCCACCCGCATGCTTTTTATTAATGTACTGTATTTATAAACAACTGATTTAAAAATATGCATTTTGTCGAACTAAGGAAGGACGAGCAATTGCTTCTCTTCCCTTCCCAAATTACTGTCCTGATAAGTAGACTCATTAGGTCTATGTTCCTTTAGGGTATGCTTCTGGACGAAGTTATAGCAGCTAATACTCTTTACTTCCTCCCACCTATAACGGTAAATGCAGTTAAAATCGTAATATCGTCAGTTTCAGGAAATATTCTTAAATATCCTTACTATTTCACCCTTCAAGGAATTAAATGTCTTAATAGTATAAAAAAAGCTACGTTCATCCTGGTCAGTAGCGTATTTAAAGGGGGGTTCAGGCTTCAGCTCCCCCGAAATTTTATTTACTATATGAAATGTAATATTGAAATATTTTGCACAATTTTCAATTTCCAGGACTAAAGCTCCCCCCGCAAAAAAAAAAAAACGTAAATATTTAAATACACCACGGACCCTGGTATTAAGTATTGAGGGGAGTAAGAGTACGAATTAGATTTGTGGGCTATCGACATCTATGGCCATGTTAGCTTGTCACATATGAGGGATGACGTCCCTCGGTCATCATACTATCTGGGGAAAAGGCAGAATGCGGCCTGGGAACTGTATGTTGGGTGTACCATCCCAGCATTTAACTAGTGTGAATGAAGAAAACCCAGGAAAACCTCACTCAGGGTGACTGGCCTGAAAAAGCTTTTTACACTTTTACGACCTTTTGTCCCCACCGGGAATCGTACCCATGACCACTCGCATCAAATATGAGAGTATTAAGTATTGACGTTTTATCGGTAATATGGATTACAACAAAATAAAGCCCTGTCTTACTATACTTTTTGTTTAACATGTAGCAATACGAATCCGATCATCCTTTATCGTAAATTTCCTGCAAAGTACCAGAAGGAAAAGAATTGTAGCAGGTAACGAGAAAAAAATAATAGCATCTATAGCTGAATAAACCCTCTCAAATTAAACAACTGCCAAATGTTATGAAATTGTAGAATATATGCTTAATGCCGCCGATCTGTTAACTCATTCACCGACAATAGATATAAAATAAATTTACCTAACTACGTTCAAGCAGCTAAAAGTCGCAAATAACCAAGTTATTGTAGAACAGAATTTACGAATTGTGAATCCAGATAATGGCAAATTTTAAATATAAACCAAAATATTTTCAAATGCATGTAAAAAATATATTTGAAACCTTGATAAAATATCGCATACTATAGGGAATTTATCTAAAAGTCCTATAGTAACATTTATATTCAATTTTATCATTTATATTCATTAATTTGAGTATTTTCTAAAACGGTTCTAGTGATTAAGTTTAATAGTGTAAATACAGTAGCGTTGGAGATTACAGGAACTATTACAGGGGAATCCTTTGCTTCTACTTTCTGATAAGAAAACTCGATAAGAATGTATTTCTTTTATCAGTATGCCTATACGTATTTAAGATGCCCTGAGAGTTATGCAAATATAATTTCTAAAGCAGTAACTTAGCGTAGTAGTCTATCAAGGCAACTTCGGGAGAAAGCATTCGCCAGCAGAGAAACTAAGCATGTCATTTGAAAGACCAATTCATGCTGATTACAATAAGCTAATAAAATTCCTGTACACTTGGGAACTGCACGAGAGATTAAACGTTAAATGCATGGTGATTAAAGAAGGATGCCAGGAGTATATAAACGAAGTGTTCTCTCCCATGATGAAGTCTGAAGCCTGATGGTTTGAGCTTCCTACTGCTTGAACAGTATAATGACTAATATTAACTAACAAACCCATTAGTTATTGCAAAAGTTGTTTCTGTTACCTCCGATAGATTTCAATCATATGTCAATATTCGTTGCTAATAACGTTGTATTTAAAGCATTTAAATGCGTATTTACTCATTATTTCATATAAACTTCCAAATTGAATCTCTCGAACAGTTCTCAACCGTACAGGAATTTTGTTAGCTTATTGTAATCAGCATGAATTAGTCTTTCAAATGGCATACTTAGTTTATCTGCAGGAAAGTGCTTTTTCCCGAACTTCCCCCCTAAGATGTTAAAATTGTTTTATAATGTCAGATTAAGTTTATTAATTTATTTTTAAAAAAATAAAATACAAGATATGATTGAGCTGTAATTTGAATTTTTCACTTATAGTGTAAACAAACTATAATGGGAGCCTCGGGCAAGTGTTAAGTCAGGAATTTGACTACAAATCCTCTCTTCAATAGAGATGAATCGAATGATCTCAACTTGTTCCAGTTAATTTGTCTAGCTATCTGTTGCAAGAAAAGAATTCAAAAGTTCTCGTATATGTATGAAATAAAGGCAACAAATAGCCGCAGTTGAAGTCCATGTTATCCATTAATACGTTAATAAATTGACTAAATTTATGAACACATTAGAGATAGTTATCTGTTGCTGAAAAGTACAACTAAAACTTTGCTTGCATGTATGGGATATAGGGTAGCCAGAAGGCAATGATTAAAAAGCCGAACATAGTGATTAAAAAACCGGACTTTATGAATTTGTAAACCTTTTCCCCACATGTGACAATTCAGTTCATTAATTGTGTTTAGGCATCTCTGGCTTAAGCAAACTGGGAAAGCTACATTTACAAATAGCTAGATTTACATTTTAAAAATCTTACCTCATTGATATTTCTCTGCTTCTGGAGTAGCTTCCAAGAGACGCTTGTTCTGCAACAATTCTTTAAGTAAACTGTCATGGCATGTTTCATTCTCACTTTTTTCCTTGAAAATTCAAAAAATGAAATTTTTGAGTTTTACGTCCCACGGTTATGCCGGTTAGGCTAAAGGAGACGGTGATGATGAGAGATGAATGAAATGGTGGAATAAAGAAAGTGGGAAGAAACAGGAGAACCCCCAGAAAACCCACGTACACGGTGTTTGTCCACCACAAAGTTCACTTGGCGGGAGCAGGGTTTGAACCCGAGACCCCTAGCACGAGAGGTGAACGCTCTACCACTGAGCCACCGCGGCCCCAACCTTGAAAATTGAAACAAACTTGAAGTTCAAACTTAACTGTGGAGATATTAAGTCAGTGGGGCCGCGGTGGCTCAGTGGACACTCGCGTGTTAGCTGCCCAAGAGGTAACACGTCTTTCGCTGGTCGTCCGTCCAGTGTCGTATCGTGCGAGAGGCATTGAATGCGCCTAGTGTACTTTGTGTTTGCTTGGACTTTACGCTGACTTGATTCTAATATATTTCAGTTTAGTGGTGACTAGTGAGTTTATTTAGAATTATAAAATGTCTATCAAACGTGTCAATACATTAAAATTAGGATTTCGTGCGATTCCTAACCGTCCGTCCACAATAAAAATCCATGAGTTTATTCAAACTACGTTTAAGTTAAAGGAAGAACAAATACTAAGTATTGAGTTGGATATTTATCGTAAATGTGTGTATATTAAGTTATTGTCTGACTTGTTGTGTGACAAATTGTTAAGAGATCATGGTGATAGTGTTAAATTTCAAGATGATAGTGGAATATACCCAGTGACATTAGAATTAGCTGATCGGCCTTTAACCTATGTGCGAATACATGCTATTCCCATGGAATATAGTGATAATGATGTCACGCGTGCCTTGTCTATCTATGGAGAGTGTAAAAGTATAAAAGACGAAATTTATGACGATACTCATATTTATAAAGTTAGATCTGGACGAAAGATCGTGACTATGTATTTGTTTAAACCTATACCGTCCTTCCTGGATATTCGTAACCAGAAGTTCCTAGTAACTTATTTCGGTCAGGACCGTACTTGTTATTACTGCCAATCTAGAGATCATTTACAAGATCAATGTTTTCAGCGTCAAAAACGGGCCTTTGTTTCAACAACAACCATAGAACATACTGAAAGTGATAAGGAACGCTCTCGGGTTTCGCCAACCCAAGAAATTAATGTGGTTAAACCTGCTAATTTGCCTACTTTAACGTCAGATGTTGACTTTCCAAAGTTAATGACTGAGCTTACTACCCCTGTGATACAGGGCCGTTCTCTAAATACTACTCCGATAGTGCCAAACGACAGTGTTCCTAGCCGACCATGTTCCGGAGCAATTAAGGACAACGTCTCTCCCAAGGATATTAGTGATAGTCAGGACAGGACCTCATCTGCAGCCCCTCCAGCTTTACATGGTACTTCTTCACTGGCTGAGTCAGATTTTCCACGGGAACATCAAGTTGTCATTGAACAAGATACAAAGAAGCTTTTGATAGACAGTAATTCCTTCTCCACTAGTGTTGTTGATGGTGATCAGAAGCTAGAGTGCATCTATAGTGTATCGGAAGTTTCCTCTGTAAGTCCCATTTTTCCAGTTCAGTCCAAGGAAAAAGATCATCCTTTCTCCCCTGTGAGTTGTCCTAGTGGAAAAAAAGGATCTGATGCCTGGAATTCCCAGGAAGCCTCCCAAGACAAGAAACGGAAGAAAGCAGGAACGGCTATAGCTCAAGTGAAACAACCTAAGAAGACGGATCAGGGACCCTTAGAAGTATCACCTAGGATCACCCGGTCGTCTGTAGCTAAATTAGTGAGTACGGAATATCTACCTGATACCGCAGTTCCTTCTTCAGGTGAGTCACCAACAGTTTCTACTCCTACCTAAACATTCAGAAACACAGTGCTTGCAGCAAAATAGTGGGGTGGTATTATGAAGTGTGTTGCTAACATTAGACAACTTCCTATAACAATATTTATGTGTACTATCTTAAAACTAGCAACTATAAATATCAACGGAATACAATCGCCAGTCAAACTTGAAGCTCTCAATGACTTTCTACTTAAATCTGAAATAGATGTAGCTTTTCTCCAAGAAGTTGGTCCAAAGATTGTAAACGTACATCCATCATATAATGTATATAATAATTGTACATATAATAGCCTTGGTACTGCAATTTCGTTAAAGAAGGCATCCCGCTTACAAATGTAGAATTACATCCTAATGGTCGAATTATCAAAGGTCAGGTTAATGATATAACTCTAATCAATGTTTATGCGCCCAGTGGAAGCCATAATAGAAAAGAACGAAATAATTTTTATTCAAATGAGGTAGCGCCGTTTTTTTGTGGCCCAAATAATGTTATCTTTGGCGGAGATCATAATTCAAGTATAACTCACACAACAGAACCAACTTACCATTATTGCCCTACCTTAAATGAATTGGTAAAGAATTTGTCTTTGGTAGATGTGTGGGACTTCAAACACCCAGATTTAAGGGGGGACACATTTATTACAAAAACTTCGAGCTCAAGGATAGACAGGATTTATGTAAATGATAACTTCAAATCCCAGGTTGTTTCTGTATACCGATATCCCACGTGTTTCACTGATCATCTCTGTTTAATAAAGGAAATTAAAATTAATGACCAGAAGATTGCTCGGGGACGGGGATATTATCACATGAATGAAAGTCTGCTCAATGATGAGTCATTTTGTCAGCTCTTTCTAAAAAGTGGGCTTATTGGCTTAAAGAAAAGAAGTGGTTTAAAACATATATTGAGTGGTGGAATCAATACTGTAAGGACAAAATCCGAAGCTTTTGTAGGTGGTATTCCTCTGAAATTTATGCTGATAAGCGAAAACTTTATAATTTCTATTATAGATGTCTATTAGAGGCACAAACTGAAGCGATGACAAATCGCTCGGCCCTTATCTCTGTACGTAAATACAAAGCCAAATTATTACAATTCCATAAACAGAAAATGGAAGGGATTAGGTTACGTAGTAAAGTTCCAGGGTTTCCGGAAGAAGAACAATGCTCTCTTACACATGTGTTAACAGAAGCCAAACGTGGACGGAGGAAACTTATCACGTCACTCACAGATGCTCAAGGCTCTATTCAAACTACTCAGGACAATATTCGTAACACCCTGTATGATTATTACTACCAGTTATTTGGGGTCGCTGCTGATACCGGCTGAGAAAATAAATTACTTGACAGTGTGCCTGCAGTGCTAAATGATGAAGACAATCAAACTTTATGTGCTCCGTTTACTAAAAATGAAGTACAAAGAGCTGTAAATGCTGCAAAAAAAGGAAAATCTCCTGGCCCCGACTCTATCTCTGGCCGTTTATATGTTAAATTTTGGGATATAATGGGCGATACACTAACATTGATTGTAAATGAATGGTTCTTTGCTTCAGAGACTATCAAGCGCCCTAATACAGCCGTCACGGTCTTTATCCCTAAAACTGTTCAACCATCTAATGTTAGCCATTATAGACCTATATCCCTTCTTAATACAGATATCAAAATTTTTAGTAGATGTATTAAAAACAGACTACAGGACTACATGGATAAGTTATTACAAAATTTGCAATATGTGGCTGTTAAACAGAAAACTATCTATCACCTTTTATTAACTATTCGAGATAGTATTACTATTTGTAATGATTGCGCTCTTAAAGCGGCTCTGATAAATTTGGATTTTAAAAATGCCTTTGATAATATTGAACACTCGTACTTATGGTCTGTTTTCAGAAAATTCGGTTTTAATGAACAATTTGTTACATGGATGAAATATTTTTATAAAGACGCTCATACGAAGTTAAATGTTAATGGTCACCTATCCAAAAACATTCCCATCAAACGTTCAATAAGACAAGGTGATCCCCTTTCAATGTTGAGTTTTGCTATTAGCCTTGCTCCCCTGTTATATGCGATGAATGACCGCCTAACAGGTCTCAATATTATCACCCCTGCTATAAAGGTGGCTAGTTATGCAGATGATGTAACAGTTTTTGTCTCTTCTAAACTAGATTATTCTCTCATGATGGAATGTGTTCGTGAATATGAGGTAGCATCTGGGGCTAGATTAAATGTTTGTAAATCACATATGTTAAACATAAACAATAGTATTGATTTTAATGATATAGATACCGTCCCTCAGGCCGACAGTATCAAAATTTTAGGAATTACCTTTTATTCAAACATAATGCACACTATTGATCATAACTATACGAATATTGTAAACACACTGCGTCATTCAGGTTATGTAAATCAATCCAGAAATCTATGTTTATATTCCAGAGCTAAATTTATAAATGTTTATCTCTTAAGCAAAATCTGGTATTTGGCAAATGTATTACCTATGCCTCAACTCATAGGAAAACAAATTCAAAGTTTATGTGGTTGGTTTCTATGGAAACATCAGGTCTTTCGTGTTAAATATGATGTAATGTGTTGTTTACATTCACAAGGTGGCATCGGTCTGTGCAATGTGCAAGAAAAAGCTGCAAGTTTGTATGTTACTCGCTCAATGACCTTGTACACAGACGAAGCTAATAGTGTAACACAACAACTGCTCACTTACGTATTAGCACGAACAGACAGGAGTCTACCCCTGTGTATGGCTGACCTCCCTCAAAGCTGTAAGTACTTGGAAACTGTTTTGTGTGATTATATATACCTGTCTCAGCTTTTTGATTTTAAAACTTTAAGTAGTAAAACGCTGTATGTTTTTAAAATGACTAGATTATATGTCCCACCTAAAATTGTGTTAGATGAGTGCTTGTGTAATTGGTCCAATATTTGGGCCAATATCAATGACTCGACCTTGAGTGTTGCCAGCAAATCTATCTGGTTTATGATTGTCCATAATGTTATTGATACTAAAGAAAAGAGAAACAAATATGGTTTTAGTCCTGATGCTCTTTGCAATAGATGTAACAATATAGATACGTTGATTCATAGAATCACGACATGTCTGGAATCCACAAAAATCTGGTCTCAGTTACTTCACTTTTTAGCCATTCTTACTCGTAGTTCGGAACGCAATATAAATATTAGCATAGTTTTAAGACCTGATTATCGTTTTTATCCCGTTAGTAAACAACATAATGTCAATTGGTATATAGGAACGACCGTCAAATATATTTTTAATTCCAACTTAGAAGCAGGGGGAGCCTTCTATGTACAGTATTTACAAAAAGAATACTCCAAATTAGCAAAAGATGTACGTAATAAGCTATTTGCAAATTTTATAGCCAACTCATTGTTCTCGTAATTTCCTTTTTTTTGTGACAAAAGCATAACCACTTCAATGTAATTGATGCTTGAGTTACAATAAATTTTCTTTAAAAAAAAAGTGGTAGAGCGTTCACCTCTGGTGCTTGGGGTCCCGGGTTCGATCCCAGCCATCACCAAGTGAACTTTGTGGTGAACAAACACCGTGTGCGTGGGTTTCCTCGAGGTTCTCCCGTTTCCTCCCACTTTCTTCATTCCACAATTTTCACCGTCTCCTTTAGCCTAACTGGCATAGGCGTGGGACGCAAAACTCAAAGATTTCATTTTCAGATATTAAGTCTTTTGCATTCTTTTGTATATACAAGCAATATTCACTAATAAAAATACCCGTTCTCAGTAACTATTACTACTTTGTATGGAAAGAATATATGAACTTACTTTCTTCAAATTCTCAAAACCTTTTTCGCTTGTTGTTGTCGCATGAATTTGAACACCTTTCTTCAACAGTTCTCGAACATATCTAACTAAGTCTGCTACTTCTTGAAACACCTCGAATTAGTCGTAAAGTCCATTCATGTCAATGGATTTAATATTAAACATCTCAACAGAAATAACAAAATCTTCAAAAGATGTAGGGATTTCCAAGCGAAAGCAACGAAAGTCTCTGATATAAACTTGTTTCACTGAAATCATACCGTTCGCGAATATATTGACGAGCTCGTTTATAAAAATTAAAAAAAAAAAAAATCAGATTCTCACTTTGTTTTATCACAAGGAACTAATAGTTTCATCTTAGAGAATTAACAACATATCCAAGGTGCATATGACGTGGTTACACCTCTTTTCTTAAACAATTGAAGCCTATATTTATAATTGATATGGCCTGGCCAGGGTTGTCTAATGATTTTCCTACCAAATTTTGGAACTAACCTTTCCTTACTTTACAACTTACGAAAATGTAGCGATAATGCTTTGCAAATTCTGAAATATCTGAGACTGCAGCCATCGAGTCATAAGAATAATGAAAGTTAAACACTCATAATGAGACAACTGCAAAGCAGGACAAATGGGCATCCGGCTCAACTACTAAGCCGGACACGGAACAGGACCCCCAAAAGCCAGACTTTCCGGTTAAAAGCAGGACATCTGGCCACCTTAATGGGATATGGGCCGTAAGTAGCCATCGCTAAAGTCACCGTTATCCGTTAATACGATAACGGTTTGACTTCGTTAATGAACTTGGGGGACATAATTCCTCTAGTTATGTTAAAAAAAATACAGAATTCAAAAATTTGCTTATATGTATGGGGTATGGGCTATAGATAGTCATAATTAAAAATCAGCGTTATTTATTAATGTGTCAAAGGACTGACTAAATTAACGAATTTTCTCATGATAATTGTCCTAGTTATCTGTCACAAGAAGAAAAAGAATTAAAACAATTGAGAATGCTCGAAGAGCATTGCGAGAACTAACTTTAAAAGTTTGTTTTAAAAAAGTATATGAAATTGCATATTACATTTATTTGATTAAATTAAGCTAATGACGCAAAAATTGTCATGACTCAATAACTGGTATTGGTATTGAATGAATACAGGTATTGATTAACACCAATATCATCTCTCAATAACTTACGGTTCCCGAGATATGGCTCCTTAAATCTCCCGAAATCGGAACTTTTATGGCCAATATCCTCGGAACGGTAAGAGTGACGCAAAACATTCCATCACTTCTTTGAGATAGATTTTGATGCTTCATCGAATGGAGAGCTCAAAATTGAAAACTTCGCAAGTAACAGACAGACATACACACAGATGTAGAGAATTCAGTAACGAACCTCTTAACCCTTCAGCACTCGCGCACGGACCGTCACGCGAGAACTCGCACGCGGTCGAAACGACCGAGCTGTAAAATTTGACGTTAAAGAATGAATTACATAATTTGAAATGAATTGTATACTTGCCAAAAGAGGTGGTGTGTTGCAACAATACAGTCTGGGGAAGGATTAGAGGGGAGTGAGGGAAAGTTTGCTCAAAGTCACTAAACAAAATCAAAGAATATTTATAGGTGCGGTCGAAAAGACCGCGCTGCGAGTTCTCGAGGGTTAAGTTCGTTGAATGGGATATGGAAAGCTCCTCGTGGCTAAGCGGTTAGAATACTCGTCTTTGTCATGGGAGAGCTGGGTTTGATTCCAGGCGGAAGCTCATGTGCCTAGGATTCCAAGTTAATCCCTAGGCCTACGCCTCATATAGCCTCACTGCTGAAAGGGACGCTAAACTCGAAATGAAATCAAATGAAATCAAAATAATGAGATATGGGCTACACATATCCACTGTTTTCTCGTCAAGGGACTTACTCCATGAACAAACTCGGTCGATATAATTGCTCGAGCTTTCTATTGTAAGAAACCGTTAAAAATTCACAGCCGTTTAAGAGTTATTCTGCGAAGTAACGGGCGTACATTATAGTTCTAAAAACACAATATCATAAAACTCAATCCCTTAAACTCGTTACTTGAAGGACAAGAAATCATCTCAAACTAGAAAAAAAAACACTGCACAAAACAACGTTTATTTTTTTTAAAAAAAAAAGCAATAATAATAGCTGTTACAGTTTCGTAAACTACCTGAACATATTGGCTTCATAAAATAATTTTAAAAAATAAGGATTTTATAAAATAGGGAATCAGCCCATATGTATCTTCGTCCTATTGACTCAATGAACTGAAAAAACAACTTAACATCGGCAACTTAACAACTTAACGTCTGATTGACTACTCTCGTTTCCGCCATCGTTTGATTGGCTGCTATCGTTTCCGCAATGAATGTTGGCTCAAGACGTTACGATCTTATTGTGCCGAGTGGAGGTAGCGAAATTGTCACGTATAGTTTCAAGATTTTGTTGTATAGGTAGATCCTCAATTTTATTAACAAACTTGGTAAAAACAAGACAGAGAGTTGTATTTAAATAAAACAGAATCTCAGAAACTGGTTCTGAACGCTGATTGATTAGTCAGAGCGGACTCAGCCAATCATAACAAACGTTAAGGAAAGTGAAACTAAACACGATGTATTCCTTTCCTTCCCTGTCCTACAGAAAAATAAGCTATAAATTAAATCTTTCCAATAACTTGCCCTGCTGTGCATTCCAAATCATAACACAGCCCTGCTCTTTTTCAATAAACCTGGTCTCCTTCTACTTTCTTATCAACGTCCTCTTATCCCGTCCTAACACTTCAATCTCACACAAATTAATATCAGGTATGTCCCGTGTCCTTTACATGCTTAAAAATGACATTTCTTTCTCTCTATTTAATCTTACATCATCCTTGTGTTGTTTTAACCATTTTTTAATTTTTTCCCGTTTCACCAATATTATGCGTAATTCGCTGTTAAACATCGATTTTTTTTTAACTCGAATGAACTCATTTCATGTTTCATTTAAGACTGGAATTCTTTCGTATATAAAATTATATGCTTGACTAACAGTTATTATTTACGACTTTTGTTTTTTTTAAAAAAAAAACTATATTAGGTTGTGAAATATAAATTGACTTTCTAAATAAAATGTTAATGACATAAGCTTATATTGTACTGTAAATGATAAAAAGGAAAACAGGAGAAAATATTTATATTGTACACTCCTGCGTAAATCAGTATCACAAAGAAACAAATATATATATATATTTTACAAAAAATGCATAATAAGATAAAATAATAGAATGTAAAATTATAACCTACTGGATTTCCAATACTGAAAAGTAAGCAAAGCGATCAACAAAACAAAAAAAAAAAAAGTAATTATCTATATTTTAAATTTTGTGTGTAATAAAAGTATACAAGTTTAAAATTGCAGTTTATAGTAACAATACAAATGTTGTATAAATGCAAATTTAGATGAATCTAATTCACTACCCTACTGTTTTACCTGATTAATTTGACAGATTGTTACTGCCTTATGGAGATAATAATTTATTATTCATATAACTTGTTTAAATATAACATAAACTTATATGGAAATATGAAACTTAATTACTATTTTACCGAATTTATTCATAAATAATAAACAGAATATGACTCCCAATGGCAGAAAATAATACGCACATAATTCTGTATAGTAATATTAAGATTTCTTTTATTCTACAAATTTTTCTTATTGCTAAGAATGCCTAGAAAATCGATCTATATTGCTCACGTACACTGAGAAAAATCCGTTATCCGGACAGCGGTATATTGTACAAAGATACGGATTCTATAAGTTTACTACGGAAATCTGTATACGTTATCCGTATGCTGAGCGTATACGGAGCATACGTTATCCATATGCTACATACGTATTTCATTTTTCCTGTTTAGATCTTACATTATGCCGCTGCAGCACGTCTGACGTGTATCAGTCTTTCGTATATTACTTACTTCAGCTATACACTAAAAATATATATATATATATATATATATATATATATATATATATATAATTAAATTGCCAAACATCAATGTAAAATCATTTACCATTCATTTTGTAAATTGATATACATTTCCTTAAATTAAATTACAAAATTTGCTTTTTTTTTTTACAAGTTTACAGTAAATTTATAACAAAATATGATATTTTTATTGATAAAAATGTGATTTTACAGCATTTCATATTAGTAATTTTACTTTATAGGTGCAAATTGATTTACATAGAGGAGTGGCAAACAGATTGCCACCGTTTTCTGTAAATATACCTATGAAATTTTTTACAGTATATGTTATATACGTTCATATGTATGTGGGATCCTGGCAACCTATATACATTTTTTTTGTTTCATATGGTAAATAAATTTGTTCGGAACACACATACGGAAAGTATTATTCTTTTTCATATAAACATATTTTTTTCAATTATCTGCAAGATGTTACATAGGATTGTACGTTAAATACAAAAACTACAGAATTTGCGCATTCAATACGTACGCCACAAACGTTTGTTTTTTTTTTTTTCTCAGTGTGCTTGCTAGCCAATGGATGGTTAACCAAAGTGAGTAATAATTAAATTAAATTTTTGGTGCTCTCCCATCTGGGATCATGTACACCAAAGAGACACGCGCTGGAGCAAAAACTAAAATTTGAGAGGTTCACCTAATTTTGTGAAAGTTGTTTCAATCTATCTAGATAACTTTTTTCCTGAAATCACCATGAGATGAATTTCCTCAAAATCGAAACTTAAGTAAATGTTTTGCTTTTACGTCCCTTTAGACCAATGACGATGCTACATGAGACGCGAATTTGCTGCTTAACATGAGATATGATCCACAAAGTTCTTATTGAGAGCGCAATATTTCACAAGGACACAAACTTTCCGAAGAGCGTAAAATAGTGTGTTCACAGGTTGCGTTATTCATAGATATGTATATTGTTTATGCGTCTTGATTCGCGCGCTCTCAATCTCACTATTCCCAATGAGGTTGGCGCTCAATATTCTTAGTGAGCACACGATAACCCAGATTCACTGTTCTCATTGAGGTTGTCCCTCCCTAATATCAATGAAGCTCACGGTAACTCAGACACACTCTCGCACTAGCTCAATTCCACTGTTCTCCATGGATTTGGCGCTCATTAATCTCAATTAGACTCACGGTAACTCAGACGCACTCTCGCGCTAGCTCAATCTCACCGTCCTCATTGGGGTTGTTGCTCATTAACCTCAATTAAGCTCACGGTAACTCATACGCACCTTCACGCTTTCTCAATCTCACCGTTCTCATTGAGGTTGTCCCTCACTAATATCAATGAAGCTGACGGTAACTCAGAAACACCCTCGCGCTAGCTCAATCTCACTGTCCTCCATGGATTTGGAGCTCATTAATCTCAATTAAGCTCACGGTAACTCATACACACCTTCACGCCAGGCCCATATCCAGGGGGTCTAGGGGTCGCCCCCTCTAATTTTTGCGGGCCCCCCTAAAATGTTCACTGTAGGCTTGCAAATGAACTATAATATGGTGATGAACTATAATATTTTTGGATCGGGCCCCCCAACTTCAGCCGCCCCCCCTACATTTTTGGGCTGACTACCGGCTGCTTCACGCTTTCTCAATGTCACCGTTCTCATTGAGGTTGTCGCTCACTACTATCAATGAAGCTGACGGTAACTCAGACACACCCTCGCGCTAGCTCAATCTCACTGTCCTCCATGGATTTGGCGCTCATTAATCTCAATTAGACTCACGGTAACTCAGACACACCCTCGCACTAGCTCAATTCCACTGTCCTTCATGGATTTGGCGCCCATTACCCTCGCGCTAGCTCAATCTCACTGTCCTCCATGGATTTGGCGCTCATTAATCTCAATTAGACTCACGGTAACTCAGACACACCCTCGCACTAGCTCAATTCCACTGTCCTTCATGGATTTGGCGCTCATTACCCTCGCGCTAGCTCAATCTCACTGTCCTCCATGGATTTGGCGCTCATTTATCTCAATTAGACTCACGGTAACTCAGACAAACTCTCGCGCTAGCTCAATCTCACCGTCCTCATTGGGGTTGTCGCTCATTAATCTCAATTAGGCTCACGGTAACTCATATACACCTTCACGCTTTCTCAACCTCACCGTTCTCATTGAGGTTGTCCCTCACTAATATCAATGAAGCTGACGGTAACTCAGACACACCTTCGCACTAGCTTAATCTCACTGTCCTCCATGGATTTGGAGCTCATTAATCTCAATTAAGCTCACGGTAACTCAGACACACTCTCGTGCTAGGTCAATCTCACGTTCCTCATTGTGGTTGTCGCTCATTAATCTCAATCAGGCTCACGGTAACTCAGACAAATTCTCGTGCTAACTCAATCTCCGTGTCCTCATTGTGGTTGTTGCTCACTAATATCAATGAGGCCCAGGGTAACTCAGACATATCCTCGCGCAAGCTCAGTTTCCCAACTTCAATTGGGTTGGCGCTCACTAATTGCGAATAAAGCTCACACTGTCAGGCTCGCATTTGCTTGTTCTCGGGGGCTGTACTCTCAATGAGACTCGCGTTTAGAAACCTCCTTGAGCTCGCACTTAGTAAATTATCAAACTCATTATCTTGAATGGGAATCGCGTTTAGTAATCAAATTTAGACTCGCGCTTTTACGGACATGAGTTCAATTGTTAAGCTTGACTCTTAGAATTGAGTTAGCGAGTTTTGAATGTAGTATATATGTGCCAATGATAAATGAACTTTTAAAGTCGTAAGAAAACATAAATAAATTCGAAATTTTTACAAAGAATTTTCAGACTTCAAAGAGCATTCCTCAGAGTTTTGTTTTATTTTCTTGTTACTTTTTTAATTTTACTTTCATAAGTTGGAAGAAGCAGTTTCTAGAAAATTGGGCTTATTTTAACGTTTTCTTTTCAAGAGTAAGAAATATTAGTTTCTGCGTCTGCTAATTTTGTTCCTGCAACTTTCTTGAGAGTAATTCTAGCTATTTTGTGAGCAATTCGAAAGTTTGTGTTATTTGATGACTTAATGATTTGCATATATTTCATTACTGAACATCATTAATGATGCTGTACTATCTAATTTAATTCTCAATTGGCTTATATGGACATTCAGAAACATTGCAAGTAATTCAATTAGCATAAGGTAAACAGAAATTCATGTTTCTCGAGGACATATCGTAATCTGGTTTTGCCCCGGAGAAATTCTGTCCCTGTAGACATTTTACTAATAATCTCGCTTCCCGATTAATTTCCTAATGAAACTATTAATCTTGCCAATTGCATGGGTTCTGCTTTGTCTTCTAACTGTAATGTATTTCTTTAGTATCTTCTGTGAGTGCTAAGTACATGAAAGTAACATGTCAGAAAACATCCATATTGATTTCCTGGTGATAGATTACTCATAACGCTGTACGATGGCTACATGGTGGATTTATGAATGGCCAGCAATGTTGTATCCGAATTTTATTATTTATGGCTTTTCCGACTGGATGTCCTTTAATTCATCTAGCTCGCCAACTACTTTACAATACTGTCTCAAATACTGAAAATAAACTTTGCTTTCGTCTGGAATCATAACCAGAGTCACTTGCACTGAAGCTTGACACATTAACTATTCGTCTATACGAGACGGTAAACTTAACTTAATGCGAAAATATAACATTATTGATTGCAATCATTCTTAAATATTAAAGCAATCTTGAATTTCTTATTAATTACTAACAAAAAATATCATTCTTCCCAGCTCGGCTTTCTCGACAATTGCGTAATATCTTTCTTACCCATACAGAGTGGCCCAGAAGTAGATATACAGTCATAGCATTGTCATAACTTCTTGTTTGTAACTTCTTTTCTCTTTGTCTTTTTGGTTATTTTGATATTTTGAATGAACACTGGAACACTGAAGAGCAAAGAAGATAGAATCGTAAAAGCTATTGGAAAATTACTTAGCATGTTCGTACATTATAAGCATGCAACAACACGTTTAAGAATTTAGTGCATCAGTGAAAAATTTGGTAAACAGATTCGGACACAGGTAAGATGCTGATTCGGACAAAAGTTTGTGTCGTAATATGTGTCGCAGCCTTCTGGATAGGTTTGAAGAACATTGAATTGTTGAATGAGGACTTGCGAAGACTTCCATGCCTGAAAATTGTAATTAAGATTTAGTCGTCACTGTTTACCTACTTTTGGGCCACCCTGTATTAATTTGACTAAACGCAATGGCGTCTACAAATTGAAAAGTGTCTTCTTCTTTTAAAGTTTCTTTCGTTACCCTCTAATAAAATTTTAAATTATTATTATCTTAATAGAAAGAAATGTAAGATCTTATTAAACGCTTGCAGGGACATGGGGTTAGAAGTAAATGCAGGGAAAACTAAATACATGGAAGTGCGTCGGGACCGTAATACAACAAATTATGGATGTGTTAAAATATTAATTAATACTTTTGATAAAGTGGATACTTTCAAATATTTGGGATCAATATTAACAGACGAAAATCACATTCAAGAAGAAATTAAATGTCGACTAAAAGCAGGGAATTCGTGTTACTATTCGGTTCAAAATCTCTTGTCGTCGCGAATTCTGTTGAGGAATTTGAAGCTTAAAATATATAAAACTATAATCATGCCTGTTGTTCTGTATGGTTGCGAAACATGGTCGCTTACTCTGAGGAAAGAACGTAGACTGAAAGTATTTGAGAACAAGATCCTGAGACGAATATTCGGATTCAAGAGGAACGGGAATGGGGAATGGTGGAAACTTCATAACCAGGAACTACATAATTTATAAAGTTTATCCAACATTGTTAGGGCCGTCAAATCTAGGAGGCTTAGGTGGGCGGGTCATGTAGCTAGAATGGAAGAAAGTAGAAACGCTTTCAGAGTCATGACTGGAAGATCAGTCGGAAAACGACCATTAGGAAGACCTAGGTGCAGATGGGAGGACAATATTAAGATGGATCTCGCAGAGATAGGAATACAAAGTAGAAACTGGATCCAATTGGCTAAGGATAGAAGTAAGTGAAGAGCTTTTGTGAACGCGGCGTTGAACCTCCGGGCTCCATAGGCCATAGAGTTAGTTAGTTATTATCTACCTTTATTTTTCTACTACTTTTAGTTCCTAATCGTTTGGGAATCTATCATAATTTCAAATTGTAAAACGAAAAGAAAAATTTTGCTGTAATGGACACTACTATATTTCTATCATAAACCTAACAATTTGATCTATAACTTTTCGATATTATACGATTGTACTTAGCATAAATAATATCTAAAATGCCATAATCATCTTTATCAGAAATTTATCTTCGCAATCTGTCCTTCCTTAAAAAAAAAACTTTTTATTCCTAAATAGTGTCTCTTTCTTTTTTAACAAAAAGAAAAAAAGAAGTACAAGAATCGGGCACCTGTTTATAAATTTAATCTTAATTAAATATTGCAAATAACACGTGAACAATGGAAATATTATTTACATAACTGTGGTGATTTTGTGTGTTTCACCAGCACCAGGAACCAAACTTTGAAACATCTGTGATTCAACAAAGGTACGATTTAGAAAAAAAAAAGAGAAAAATCTTCCTCTTTTCCATTCAGAGTGTATTTCGTATCGATTTGCTGCATTTAAGTTGAAACACGGCACCCACATGCGGAATTCCTGCACAGTTCACTTTCAAGAGAAGTTTTGTAATTGCAGAACAAATTCCTTCTAACCACTAAGCAGCTTATACCTATGCGTGAATGTGCTTCTACCAATTTTCACAAACGGGCTAGTAATCCTTATGTCATCTCGAATATTTTACTAAATATGAAAAATTGAAATGTCGTAAACGAAACTTTGAAATATAGCACTTTAGGATATTATTTTGATCACATCTGTACAGAAATAACAGAAAAAACAAATTGTCTGCTAATGAAGAACGACAGAAAATACTTCATGACGATAATTTATTATTTGAACTAGTACATTTGGTTATTGTCCTTAAGGTTACATGGATCTGGATTCGATTACAAGTGAAGCATAAAAACTTGATATTGATGTTAAATGTCGACTAAAAAGCAGGTCATTCGTGTTATTATTTAGTACAATTTTTTTTATCGCGAATTCTGTCATGAAATTTGAAGCTTAAAATATATGAAACGATAATCATGCCTGTTGTTCTGTATAGTTGTGAAACATGGTCGTTTATTCTGAGGCAGAACGTAGACTAAAAGTATTTGAAATAAAGATCCTGAGATTGTTAGGGTATATTTTTAAGTGTGCGAAATATTATTTCAACTAACATTCAAATGTACCTAAGTCAACCTAAGAATGTAGATAAAACTTTCTCTTCGCTATCTACCTTTATCTTCTTATACAACTACAAAAACACACTCTTGGTTTTACCATAAATCACCTAAAATATCACTTGCCACACTTGGCTCATATACCTAAATTATAAACAGCCACTTTTGACTTATCAACCTAATTATCAACCTCTTTAGCCACTTATGGCTCCATTACAACATAGAAACAACTTCAGCCACTTCCAGTTCCAGTTCCAGTTCCCTCCCTTACGGGAGATTTATATAAAGGAAGTCCCGGCCTTAGACCCCTGTGGACTGCTTCGCTAATATTGTTTTAAATGAAAATTGTTTGAAATATTATTATGTATTAAGGTGGCTCGTGTCAAAATGGCCAAATTAGCCTGTTTTAATAATAATTGTTTTTCACACTGTCAAAGTAATAAGGAAGGATAAGCGGCGCATGAACATATTGAAATTGAAAATGAAATGAAATCGTTGAGTTTTACGTCCCACGATTATGCCGGTTAGGCTAAAGAAGACGGTGATGATGAGTAATGAACGAAATGGTGTAATGAAGAAAGTGGGAGGAAACGGGAGAACCCGAGAAAACTCACACACACGGTGTTTGTCCACCACAAAGTTCACTTGGTGGGGGCTGGGATCGAATCCCCAACCCCAATCACCAGAGGTGAATGCTCTACCACTGAGTCACCGCGGCCCCATATTGAAATTGAATAACAGTATATTAAAATTGTAACAAATAAGAAAATTGTCAAAAGTATTGAAATGTAAATAGTAAAAATTGATTAAAAACTTTGAGCAAAGCTCCCCTATACTTAGTGTTTACAACGCCATCTCTTATCCCCTTCAGCCACTTATGGCTCCTTTTACACATCAACATTATTTATACACATTCTCCACATTTCATAGTAACGCTCTTCTTTTGTTACTACAATTTCCTCAACACCTTGTCCGATTATTTCTAAAAAGTGCCTTGTCCGATACTCGTAGATAATGCTCTAGTTTAACTCACAAAACCCTAACACCACGATTGTAGTTTTTCGAGACCAACCAACACTATAATTGCGCAAAGAAAATATTTTTTAATTTTTAGGGTGTCTAATGGAAAGAAGAAGAAGTTCCCAGGTTATTTAAATGGGTGTTATTTTAGTCCTATAAAATCTCATGTTTTTGATACTTGAAATTAGACTTACATATATATATATAAGTCGGGACAGAAGGAGCCGAATGTGCCGCCCTAGCCTTCAACCTACTTAGCACAGGTGAAATCCTGGCTTAGACACAGGGGGCTTTATGCAGAGTCGTTTTGATGTATGATTAGTGTCGTACTAAAGGTCTGACAACTGCAGGAAACATATGTAATATGGCACTAATCTATGTAGTATGGAACTTTATGTAGTATGGCACTGATCAAGCGTCAGAACTTCTCTGCATAAGGCCCAAGATGTTTCGAAAAAGTTAACAGAGAAACTAAAAGACCATGCAGAATAATTGAAATAGAGCATCTTTCGAACCGGACCCTATGGGTCCTATAACCTAGTAAGGATTTCGATGAGTTAAGCTGTTTCATATGATTCAATAACAATTATATTGACTGGCCTTCAGCTAGCTGAAGATTTTGCCGCCATGCCCTCACAAGGCATGTGACAGTCTTTTCTTTC
This sequence comes from Thermobia domestica, assembly GCF_964235325.1. Lineage (NCBI taxonomy): Eukaryota > Metazoa > Arthropoda > Insecta > Zygentoma > Lepismatidae > Thermobia > Thermobia domestica. The sequence goes on from NC_137465.1 coordinate 52,811,277, forward strand.
GCTCTTCGTGCGGCAAGAATACCATTATGGAATTATCGTATATTATGGAATTACCCTTGTGAAAAATTTAAACTATTTTCCCCCATAGCATATGAATTCCAGTCAAAGTGAAATGATCAAAACGTGTGTCTTCCCAAGTGATAACCGTGTTCCAAAATTAATTTCAAATGGTTCATCTGCTTTCTTCTGGTGATGATACTGACAAATTCGAATTCGTTTTTGTATACTGAAAAAAAATAGTTATTGTCCCCTTCTGTCGTTAAACTGGAATTTACAAACTAGCTGTGGCATATACCTACTTGTTTACGATAAGAACTTTGTACAGCACGTTTTAAACCCTTAATATATGTCTAATCTTAAGGGATTTCAAGAATGTGCCATTTTATTAAAACAAGTGTATCCTCTGCCTTTTTCTTACCGTTTGTTTTTTTGCTTTCAAGAAAAATATCTAAAAACGTTTAAACACGTCTTTAATTATTTTAAATTAAAAACCTAAATACCAACTTTCATGTCTCTAACCTTATTTGGGTTTGGCTATTTTATTACAAATATTCTAATTCCTATTCCTTTCTCTTCTCATTTTATTTCGCCCCTTTATTGAAATGGAAACTCTACATACAAAATTTCATGTTTCTAACCTTTCAGAGATTTCGAGATATGGACATTTCATCATAATAATTGTCATGCCTCCTATTTTCCCCCTATCCTGTGGAATTTCCAAAAATCCATCTTTGGTAGTACCTTACCTTCCGATGCATTTCTTGTGTTTCATTATGTTGTACAACAAGCAAAACAAACAATATTGAAAACACATCGTTGACATTTTGTTATTTATTTACTTGTTGTACAACATAATGAAACACAAGAAATGCATCGGAAGCTTCATGTGCTACTCATCGGAAGCTATCGATTGCAAACACGTTCGGGTAAATTCATGGGGAGACGAAACTGGGGCTAAACCTGGACGCACTCTTTAAGAGTAATCACATCTCTACCTGTTCAAAATGTTGACCATTACGTTGACCGAACATTCTTCATAGTGGTCCTGTATATCGATTATCACGGGTTGCTGGAACGACAAAACAAATGACCGAATCTTCTCTCTCAATTACGTTATAGGGTAAGGGGTCAACTCTTCGAAAAATTGCTTCTTTCAATAGACCCCATATCTAGGCATCTGGAATCGAGAGGTCAGGGGAGTTTGAAGGATATGAAAAAATCCGTTCCACCGGAAATCAAGCGATCTCCAAATTCTCGTGGGCAGAATGGCAAGTGGCTTACTTGTGGTGTGGACAGTAGTTCCGTGTTGCTGTATCTATTATTGTTGTAACGACAAATTTTTGGTGCGGCAAAAAACGTGCAAACCATATAAGCGTGGGTCAATATTCAACTGCCGATTGATGTAACGATCAAGGTACACATGGCTTTCATCACTGAACCATATATTTCTGATGAAATTTCATATGCCATAGCTAACACTCCGGTGCAATATAGTAGACGTGCGCGCTCATCTCCTGCAGTGAGACGCTTCCCCATACCGTATGAGCGGAAATTGTGCTCGACAGTAAACACCTCCTTTGTTGTTTGTAACATTATGTTCGCTCCGATTGCACATTACGCTAGTCCACACACAACTGAGCACATATGTGGTTTTCACTGCTCATACCACATTGCACCTGCGTGAAATCCATACACGAATTTCAGTACCTTTTGTTTTGCCGCATACTGTACTTTCACTCAAGCATTAATCATAATTTTGACAATGCAGCAAACGCTTGGATAAAAAATGGTGTTTTGATATTTTTAGCAAGATGTAATAACTTTGCACGGATTGAGATTACTTAGAATCTGATAGTAATTAGATTAAAAATTGCAACCTCAAATTAATCACACTATACTTTTCAGAAACTCTCTAAGTTAGAATAAATCAACATAGTTTTCAGAAAACTACAGTCTTCCATTTCGAAGCCCCACACAGATAAGGAAGATCTGACGGACGTTCTTCTCAAGAATGAAATATAGTTTCTCATGTGATTTTATTGTAGGGTACGTGGCTCCCATGGGCATGTTCCTCACATACAGAAAACCAACTTTCCTCTTAAAAAGGTTTGAAATCAGAGTATAGAGCGTCGTTTCTCGAATGCACACACAGTCGCAGACCGCGTGCTTCCTCCCACAGAAGACGTTTGAGAGAGAAGAATCCTTATTATTAAAATATATCACGTCGCATCTGTCAGCGGATAACGGTATATCATCTTACACATTCACGAGCCAGTAAAAAAGATATTAATAAAAATGTGGCAAAATTTATTGGTAGATTGCACTACTGTTTCCAGACCGGAAACGAGATGTAAGGTCTCGGGAGCTTGCCCCTGGAAGAAATGCTTCCACAAGCACGTAAGAATGGAATGCGGAATGAAGAAAGGAGTATTTTTAGTGGATCACGAGGGGCGAGGTGAGGGTTACATGATATATGTCTTTCTTTCTTCAGGGGGAAGGGTATGTGTGACTATTGTCCTTCTCGTTTTCTTATCCTTTTCTTCTTCTTCTTCCAGTCGCCATATTTTCTTCTCCGTGTCATGTCTTCTTCTATATTCCTGCAAAAGAATCTGAAATGATAGTTATTTTCTTTCCCTAATGTGTGTTCATCACGACTCAAATGCGCTATCAGACCTTTTTTTTTTCAATAAAAACAATTGCCTCCTTCGCCAGAGATAGTGTATCTCTTTATCTAAATCCATTAATTATACCAATTGGTATTACTGTCTAGCTATTCGCAATATAACAAGGTCAGGTTGATATTTGAATCTGTACTTAGAACGTCATACTAGCATTCTGAAGGCACTTTTTGATTATTAGAATCAGTGAACCGAAGATAATTCTCTCACATTTAAATGTAAAATAAACTATGGTAAAGGAATAGTTTATCTTCAAACCTAATAAGTAGTCTATATATAATAGACACTTTCTAGGTCTATATACTATTGTAACTCGATATATTTTCCAAATCCCTCATAGTAAATAGTACAAGGTTAAGTCATAAGTCCGGCAATATTTTTACAACACAAACAGCAGGCGCGTGTATATGCCGTGGTCTACGGCAAATACAAGGTGGAACTGGCACAAAAGACAGTGTGCTAAGCTGTTCATTTAAGACGAAAGCCGTCACTCACGTGTTTATTTAACACAGAACAACGTGTAATGCGTGAACTGTTCCTGTGTGAGTACGAACTCGGGCATAACGCTGCGGCAACATCCCAAAATCTGTCATTAGAAAGGGAAGGATGCAATGAACCAGAGCACACCAACAAATTTCGTTCAGGTTCTAAAAATGTTGATGATCACCAAAGGTTCGGCTGCATATGAGTAACAGATTCTGAGGGCATACAAATACGACTTGCGTTGGCGATAATGCACCCATCAAAACTCAAAGATTCTCAAACCTAATCGATACGTGACAATTCACTGTAGTGAGTCACACGAACGCGAAAAAAACATCACGAGCTGCCCCATTGTGCTACATGAGTTTACTCCAGCTTAGGCTCAGACGAGAGTGGGCGTGTGCCGACAACTGCTATAGAAAATCCGCATGAATTGCGTATTATTATTATTATTATTATTATTATTATTATTATTATTATTATTATTATTAGTAGTAGTAGTAGTAGTAGTAGTAGTAGTAGTAGTAGTAGTAGTAGTAGTAGTAGTATAAATTTTGCCCGTTGGCAGGTCCTGGGACTAATGAGGTTTTTTCTTAGGTTCAGGTGTAGAAATGTTTCTTCCATGTTTCTTTACCTTCAGTTTTTTTTTTAACTTCCCATATTTCCTTCTATTCAGATCATCAATCAATTATGTTCTTCTTTTTCCTACTTCTCGCTTTCCTTCCATCTTTCCTTTTATGGCGGTATGTAGAAGACAATTCCTTCGCAAGATGTGTCCAATCCAATTGACCTTCCTACAAACGATCGGTGCTAAAAACGTCCTTTCTCTCCTAGCCCGTTTTGAAACACCTTCATTTGATACTCTCTCCATCCATTGTATATCTTCTCCATCTTCCTCCAACACCACATTTCAAAGATCTCTAAATATGATATTTCTTTTCTACTTTACTATTGTCCAAGTCTCTGAACTATATAGTCCAATGCTTCATATTTAGCACTTGAACAGCTTCCTTACTCCAATATTAAGTTTGCAAGTTGAGAGCGATCTTTACCTCTTGAATTACTCATTGGGTACCTTAACCTTATCTCTTTGGTGTAGTAAGTGTCTCTCGTCAAAATACTTCCCAGATATTTGAAATTATCCTTTGTATTACATAATGTTATCACTGAATAAACATCATTTCAGTAAACCATAATTGGACTGATGATTTTGAAATAGATTTCTGAGTTCAAGTCAATATCCACTATATCTTTCTCCTTTCGAAATTACCACCGTTTATTTTCAACCCAGTGGTTCTCAACCTTTTTCGACTGACGACACAGTTTACTGAAGTCCAGGAGATCATGACTCATTTGTTCTATATATTTATTATAAATAACAATAATGATAATTCTATTATAAGATTGAAACCAATTAGTTTTTATAATGACTCTATGTAGCACTGAGCATTATTTATTCCGCTGGAGGTGTTGACTGGTACAGTCTGTCTCGATTTTAACCAATTATTATTAAATTCTTCATGATTTTTAAATTCTAAAATTTCGCGACACACTTTAGGAAAGTGCTCGATACACCAGTGTGTCGCGACACATCGGTTAAGAACCACTGTTTTAACCTTATACCCTCTTATACCTTTAGATATGATCTTCATATACTCAGCTGTTTGCAAATTAGAAAGGTAGGGATTTATTTAGACTTTTGTCTCATTTGCGGATGTTTTCGTAATATCAACTCAGTGGCAGCTTTAATTATTAGGGTGTGACTTCCGAAAAATCCGACAGATCAAGAACAGCAAGGTAAAGTTTTACAATTCAGGAATTACAGCAGTTTAAGTAAACAGAAAAGAGATAAGATATTTCAACGTATATAAGAGTCTCAGAACCATTATATATTAAAAATAAAGAACATAAGTATTATTTAAATGTTCCTTCTTCCATTATTTTGTATGTGCAGAGTCTAAGGGCAGCGATATTTAACGCATCGCAAAAGAAAGTTAAAAAAGATTTTAAGAGATTTTAGCTATACCTGAAAGTATGAGTGGTTTATTACCGGCACAAAATCGAAAAATTGGGTGCTGCGGTGGCTCGGTTGTAGAGCGTTCACCTCTGGTGTGTGGGGTCCCTAGTTTGATCTCAGCTGGTGCAAAGTAAACTTTGTGTTGGACAAACACCGTATGAGTGGGTTTTCTCTGAATTATCCCTTTTCCTTCTACTTTCTTCGTTCCACCATTTCATTCATTTCTTATCACCATCGTCTCCTTTAGCCTAACAGGCATAATCGCAGGACGTAAAACTCAAAGATTTCATTTTTAAAAAAAAAATCGAAAATTTGTAATTAGAAGAGGAGAAAATCTAGAAGGCAGTAATCATTTCCCCTCTGAACATTCAGAAAAGATTTTTTATTGATCGATGAGAAATAGGAAGGGATAAACACAAAGCTTTCATAAACGTATACCGCTCTATCTGTGTTATTAGTTTTAAGGGTTGTTAGTTTATTTGATTATATGTAACAAAAGTGTGACAATCTGAACCTAGTGAAGATATAAGTATACATTATAACTTACTTGTGTTTTTCATGCTATTTCTAATAATTTATGCCGGACATAATACACGAATTTAATTTAAATGTAATTACTATTAACTCCATACTGTATCATGCTTTTTTTGTTTATTTTCATTGCTTTCATCCTTGTGGAATAACTAGGTAAGTCGTATATTCTTTTCAACCTTCTCAGTGGCATATTTAAGGTGGGGGTTTCCGGGCTTAAGCTCCCAACGAAATGTTATTTACTACTTTAAAGTAAATGAAATATCTTGCAGAATTTTCACATTTCCAGGAAAAAAGGTAGCAAAGCCCCCCGATTAAAGAGAATCCAGCGCGCAGGCAACAGTCATCGATTGGTCTGCCCTGCTCTTGCTTGCGTGGAGCGATAGGAGAAACACAATTTCAAAGCATCTAGTCTGCTGCGGGACTCTTGGCTTGCATTCTAACTGGCTTAGCTTGCTCGGAACTCTGTCGAGATTCCAACCTCAGTTTCTTAGCCTGCTTTGGGACTCTGTAACTATTCTATTCACTCACTGCTTGCTTGGAGCATTGGGGTTTCTCATGCCCACCCTACTTAGCTTGCCCGGAACTATGCAGAGATCCTGTCCTTGGGCGCACGGTCTTGGGTTACCTAATTTCCCCCTCGTAATAGAGGTAATTGTGTTGAAGTATTTCTGTAAATATTGTTGTTGTTAGAGGATTTCTTTATAGTAAACCGGCAGTGGGAGTTGATCTTGGACTCTGATTTACTCAACCCAGCTCTACTTACCCCTTTTAAAGGGAAGAACTTTTACAATATTTTGGTGTGCCATCTAGGAACAAACACCTAAACTACGTCGACTCAGTGAGTCAAAGAAAGAACCAACACTGCAAAAGAATGTGCAGAACGTCTACAAGAATGATCCAAAATTTACAGCACCATGCAGGATCATCCTATAAAATTCTGATGCAAAATAAAAAAAAGTTAATCACACCTTGATCTAAATACTTGAACGGTATTGTCTTTATGCGTGTTGTACATCGGGACATATGGACCAATGGAATTCAAACATCCTTTTTTCACTCATATAGGAACAATCAAACGTGTAAATTCGTTGAGATCTCGAATTTGTTGTATTTGATTTAATTTATTTACGAAAGTGAGTGGCCTAACATATAGAGTCCCGTCCAGCAACGTTAGGTAAAAAGATGGAACTTGCCTGTGGAAAGAACACCCACACATAACGAAATATTAAAGCTTCGCACACATGGAGAACTAAATATAAAAAAGAATAAACTGTTCGGTTGTTTCATTAGTGGGTCAAAGGTTGAGTATTATACAATAAAGCAAAAAAAAAAAAAAAAAAAAGTTAACGATAAAATGATCACAAAATAATTGTTCATTTTATTCCATTCACATTTTATATTTACATTTTTCATACTTTGGTAATTACAAAACATATTTTTTTTTCAGAGCCCGCTGCAGTTAAGTGCTTATACACTTGTTTCTGCTATAAAACATAGTTTCATGTCAGACGTAGTGTGTTTATGTGACGCGCGGAAAATAATAAAAACGAAAGAAATATTGCACGTATATTTTCAAAGTGACGATATCTGTTACCACGCGTGTCTACTTCACATTCCGCGTTATCAACCAAAAAGCGCCATTAAAATTCATTACTGCTCTACATATATAGCTCCCCCAAAAAAGGAACAAATGAATATAGCTACATTTTATTTATGTGAACGAGAAAAAAAGAATCCGATCGATGTAATACTTCTAAAAAATTATAGCAAACAGAATTTTTCTGTGATATTTTTGGATTGATATCGAATAACTAAATATAGTTTTACGTCAACCTCTGTACAAAGATCGGAGTTTTTTTTTTTCGTTCTATAAAAATAGGAGATGTATCAAGTTTAACTCGTAATGGAAATGACTTATGTAGTAGCGTTGAACATGCTTGTAATTATAACGGCGCGAAAATTCCGTGTTTAATCTTGGAAGGATGTCTTAAAATGAAATTTATGACAGGTAAAGTTGCATGTTAAGCGGAAATCCTTGCTTGTAAACCACCGCTAGAAAAGATGGATCTTTTACATTCGCTTTAGAAAAAGAAATACGATCTTGATCTGTATGGTTGATGAAGCTATGGTTTATTATATCCAACTTACTGCAAACACTATGCAGCGTAATTGAATTATAAGGATGACTCATAGTGTACATTATGTATTACAAGAAGTATAACGACTCTATAGAAAAGCGTCGTTAACCTGGTTCGTCTTGTAAAATATAAGTTACGAAGCGATAATTACTTTTCTTTATGCAAGAATCAACTCAGATATTCAAAGATCATTAGTCTCACCTTTATTGCTTGATATGTCTTAAATATTCCTTTTTAAAACCGTGAAATACATAAATTCACTTGACTAGGTCAACACATAACATGTACATAGCCACAACTATCCCATAATAATCTCTTACATATATTAAAAACATTCTTCTTTTCTGTTAATTTAAAATGAACATTCTACTAAGTATATTACATATTTATGAGCACTTTTTGCCCACGGTACAGGTAAATATTATACAAACTAAAGTATTTCGTTATAGAAAATGTCGCCCGACAAAGGGACTGAATATAAAAGTCATGAGTAGGCTTGGCTTTTATATTCAAGAATCACTGGTCTGATTAGATTAATGTTCGTACATTACATATGTTCTTTATATTTTGATCACACCTCGTATATATCTTCATTACTTTTTGGTTAACCCTCATATATATATAAAATATTAGTTATTATCATTCACATAAATACATTCACAATAAATCTTTGATTTCATTAATATTTCTCTTTTATTACATTATTATTTATTCTTTATCATTAAAAACATCGTCGCTTAGAAATATAATTAACGAGGGTGAAACACAAATTATCAAGATTACTAGTTTCGATCATTATTACAAACGATGATGTGACAAATAATATTTGTTCTTTTCGGGCGCATTGTATAACAAATAAGTTAGATGTTGCAATTGTAATGTATACATAGTAGCACTAAGATGTCCAAAATAAAGAAGAATTTCACTCAAGGTAGTCATTGAATAATTGATTTTATAGAATGGATCTTATTCTTAACATAATCTTTGATAATTAAACACAAATCAATCTAATATAAAATAATTTTTGCCTTTAACTAATTATAAATTGAATTATGATTCTTCACATTAATAAGAAAGAATAAAAATTAAACATAACCTACGTTTGAATAATCAAATGGAAGTAAATAAATTTATTTTACAGAAACAAAAGACACCTTTTTGTTATTAAATAAACACATTTTTCATTATTATTGTTATTTTTCATTCTTATTTATTTGATCAAGAATGTTGGGTGCTACTAACTCTTTAACTAGATGCATTTCAAATATTTATAACCATCGTTTTCATTATTAATATTAACACAAACTTTAAAACGAAAATTCACAAGAATCTATAACCAACATGGGTTTAACCTAATTTCGTTAACGGTAATCATGTTACATTCGCACTGGCATATGAATCTAATAAAGTGCATTGTACCGCACAATCGTGGTTAGGTTCTACATTAGGTTGTACATGTCTTTCATCGTGATTTGAATTTGGATACGAAGTACCATCTCGTGAACAATGATTATGTCTATACATAGGATTGGTAGCATCTCTAGGATTTCGACATGTATTTCTATTATTTTTGTGTCTACTTCGGTTGATTAGGTTAGGCGGATTCCCTACATAGCCTTGTCTATTTTGTTCATTTTGATTGCTAGAGTATACTCGTCTTAGGTTCGGTTCATTATTATTCACACTTCGGATATTCAAATTCCGAACAGGGACCAAATGATCTGAATTATTCTTATTTTTACCCATTCCTGGTTGTGTTAGATTCATAGCATGATATTGAGTTTCGTAGCATTGTACAAGCATTAATAAATGACTGAAACTCATACACTGAGTGGAAAATAAGATCTGCTGTAATTTAAATGGAAGCAAATTGCGAATCGATGCAATTATTCTTGATTCCGATTGCAAGGGATTAACAACCTTTAATTCATTATAGACATTTACAACAAACTCTACAATAGATTTGTGCAATCGAGGATTGAAATGTTGATTTCTAAGAGTGGCATCTCTGTTTGCCAGCAAAAAGTCATTTTCGTAATTCGCGATCAATGCCGCTTTAAATTCCTCATATGTACTAATGTGATCACGTATTGCCTTAAACCATAAGGAACAAGGTGGGAGTAATACATGGGGTATTAATTTCATGTATTGTGATCGGTCGATAGACATTATATTGCATTCGTCTTGGAATTTCTCTAAGAAAGAACTAGCATTTTCATTGCACTTACCACTAAATTTACTCATGGCTTTGATTTCGCTCATCTTGACACTTAACTTTACCTTTCTTTTCTCACTCCTTGTTCTTGTGGTGTGATTGTTCCGGTCCGTAGCGTGCTGTGTCATGATACCATTTATATTTCGTTCATCAGTGATCTTCGGACAATTTTCCTCTAATATAATATCCTCCTCAGATTCCGGCGAAGGCGTATTTATATCCGGTGATTGGGGAAACTCGAAGCGATCACTGCCCAGATTATTGCGATAAATGTTATCTCTAGCCTGTAACGTTTTAATTTCTTCCTGCATAGTAGCCAACTGGATCTTTTGATGTTTAACGGAAGATTCTATTAACGTTAAATCCTTTTTTACAGCACAGATTTCATGATTTTGATGATCGTGCTTTTCTTGACACTCATCGGCTAACCTTTTTAACTTCTCTTCAAACTGCGAGGATATGTCGTTCATCACCTGGACGATTGTTTGTTTCGTATCGTCTGATTTCAGTTCTATCCGTTCTATTCGTTTACTTAATTCTTCATACTGCTTGCTAGCTTCGTTGAATTTCAATTCTAACTTCTGTTCCATGGTCTTGTTAGCTTCGTTGAATTTCAATTCTATCTTCTGTTCCATGGTCTGGTTAGCTTCATAGAACTTCTGTTCCATGTTTGTGTTAGATTCATTGAGCTTCTGTTCCATGGTTTGTTTTATCTCAGTCGTCATTTGCATAATTTGTCGCTGCACAGCTAACAAAAGTCGATCCTCAGATGACAAACTTGGTGTTGCACTAATTTCACCTGGATTACTGGTATTAGATTCCTGTTGCACTATTTCACTATCCATTTTTCTTTTGATGACCTTACCGCTTCGTAATACGGTTAAGTTCGTATTCATAAATGGTAATATCCAAGTAAATTCAGCCCTACTTTCCTTCTTCGGGAACTGAATTTTCAAAAATCCCGGGTTTGGTAAACCAAATTTTTATAACGACTCTATAGAAAAGCGTCGTTAACCTGGTTCGTCTTGTAAAATATAAGTTACGAAGCGATAATTACTTTTCTTTATGCAAGAATCAACTCAGATATTCAAAGATCATTAGTCTCACCTTTATTGCTTGATATGTCTTAAATATTCCTTTTTAAAACCGTGAAATACATAAATTCACTTGACTAGGTCAACACATAACATGTACATAGCCACAACTATCCCATAATAATCTCTTACATATATTAAAAACATTCTTCTTTTCTGTTAATTTAAAATGAACATTCTACTAAGTATATTACATATTTATGAGCACTTTTTGCCCACGGTACAGGTAAATATTATACAAACTAAAGTATTTCGTTATAGAAGACGTGTTAAATGTTTTATTAGTGCATTTTCTTGAAGGAAGGGGGAAAGGTAAAATGAATTTTAAATATACTTTAAATATTTATAAATAACACAACATGAGCATGGGTTAATTAGAGTCGTAGTAGGTAGTCGGTAAACCTACTTAATCAAAGGGCCCGAGTTCAATCCGAGTAAGAGGGGTTATATTTATCTTTCTATTATTGTTCCAATGCGGCTAAGGATTCACGCAGCTTCATAAAACGGAGAACAAGTTGTACTTTAAAGAAATAGGCCAAATGCAACCTAGGTTCGTGCTGACCACAGATGGTTACTCTTACTTATTTTACCCTCATTATGACCATCCTCACCTTCTCTCACTCTCATTTCGGGTACATTATAGTGAAGGGTTCAACATTATTTGTGAGAATATGAATCAGTGTGGGAACAATATTATTTAAAGGTAAGAGCAAGAGAGAATGAGGACGAAGGAGTTTAATTAGAGAGAGGCCAATGAGGGCGTTGAGGAAATTTTGATTTGACTTTGAGGAAGTTGAATGACAGTGAGGAATAAATCTTTAATTTAGAGTGAATGTGGAAGAATTGAGAGAGAATGAGGAGGATGAGGCCAAGAGAATTGAATAAGAGTGGGGTGAGTGAGAACGTTGAGGAAATATTGATTTATGTGTGAGGGAGTTCAGTGAGAGTAATAATGACTGAGTGCATAGAATAAATGTTGTGATGAGGATGAAGTGAACGAGGACATTCATGAAATATGTATTTGTTTGTGAGGAAATTAAGTGAGACCGAGAAATAGATATTGATTTGACTGCGGATATGAAGTTGATTGAAGGTGAGAATTAAATAAGAGTAAGGTGAGGGAGAGCGTTGATGAAATATTGATTTGAGTGCAAGGGAGTTGACTCAGGGTGAGAGATTTAAATGAGGGTGAGGTGGGTGAGATTATTGAGGAAATATTGATTTGTTTGTTAGGGAGTTGAGTGAGATCGAGAAATAAATATTGATTTGGGTATAGGTATTGAGTTGATCGAGGATGAGGAAATTAAATGAGATTAAAGTGAACGAGAGCGTTGAGGAAATATTGATCTGAGTTTGTGGGAGTTGAGTGAGGGGGAGGTGAAGGTGTTGAGTGAAAGTGAAGGTGAATTAAGTGCCTGTGAGGGCATCAATATTATTTAAGGCTGGATAGAAATGAGGGTTAAGAAAGTTGTCCACCTTGAGCTTACTACATCAAGTCCTGTGCGTTCCGAAGGCGCATGAGGGTTTTTATCATCTCCCTAGTGTCCTTGAAACTCATTGGATGGTCTCATATGGAGGGCGTGTCTTTACATTTTATGACATAATAATATATTTCATTTCGAGTTAAGTAGAAGAAAAAAGTCTATGTGGATTCCAAATTAGCTTTCCCAGCTAAAGACGTCCGAAAGTGTGAAAGAATAATCTTTATAAATAAATATTGTAGTAGTAGAAAGTAGAAAGTAGTAGTAGTAGAAATTATTGGCTAATGTAGTTGAAAGCAGTTAAATCTCGTCTACCATAATTTCAACGTAATTCTCCCTAACTTAACAGGAAATAAAATTGTCCATAGATGGGTGTTCATCATACATTTGTCATGCTTTTATAAGTAATGAGGAAATTAGAAATAATCCTAAATATTCTCTACCAAATTACTTAGTATTTAAATATTCTACTTCGGAATATAGTTTGTGTTATCTTCGTGCTTTGCCTTGTCAAATAAAATGCCTTGAAATCAATTCTGACGCCATAAATTTAGTTGAGAAAATAAATAAGAACAAAGACCGTACCAATATGATTAATCAAACGTTTTTCAAAGATACCTACGGATTTATCAACAATGTAATCGGTTTGAAAAATAGGTACTAACATAAGTAACCAAAGAAAATTCAGTTCTTTGTATTCCAATCACTACTTTCCAAAGAGCTGTGAAACCAGTAGCGTCATTCTGATTTTGCCGGGAAGTATACCGAAACCGACATAGGAGTTTCTCGTTTTTTAGTTAATATATTATTATACAATTTATTACAAGTTATTTGTCAATTAACTCTTTCCTTCTAGTACAGTGCAATTAGGTTTGAACCCGGACACTCAAAAAAACAAGCCGAAACCTTTTCTAAAATGATCATGATACTCTATTCGGTAACTCAGAGAAAGTCCCAAAAAATCCCGCGTTGGGTTTGGTCACTATGGCCGCCGTATTGGTTAGCCTATTTCTAGTGCCAAAAGTTTTCGAGGAGACCTAGCATTAACTTTAACTGACTATAATACAGGTTGTAAACACAGTAGAGATATAAACTATACCTCATTGAAAATATATTTAATTAGTTGTTCTTATTGTATGAAAATTGAGGAAATTTTCACTTTTTCCAGAGGGGAAAAAAGGGAAAAATTCCATAAACTTCTCAGAACAGAAGTGAAAAATTTTATTTTTTGATCCTTATTATAATACAATATTCTAAGGAGAAGAAACATAAAATATGTGCAAATTGTAGGCTAAACCTTTCTCAGTAAAATGTTAAAATACACAATATTAATATTTTCTAAAGTTGATATTTTAAACTTAGATTCACGTAATGTGTTACATTCTCTCTTGTCCAAATATTTTAAAATTTTCACTTGTGCATTCACAAGTTTTGACTGAAGTTATCAATGGATAGGCATTTGAAAAGGCTTCAATGTCTCTTACAAAACTCGATGTTGACTGGTTTTGGAAAAGAAAAACAGGTTGAGTTGAGTTGATTTTGAGTTTAACGTCCCTTTGCAGCAGCGAGGCTATATGAGACGTGGACTTACTGATTAACGTGGAATCTGAACCACATGAGCTCCCGCCGGGAATCGAACCCGGGTCTCCCGCGCCAAAGGCACGTACGCTAACCGCTTAGCCACGGAGGAGCTCAAAAGAAAAACAGGAAAAATTACAAAATTTGAGGGAGATTTGAAAACAAAAAGAGCTCTATTCTTAGCAAGTCAGATTAGCTGGAGGAATTTGACGTGTAAACAAAACTGTTGGTAAAAAATCGTGCTTAGTAATGTATAAAAAGTCGTAATGTTTGAGCTAGGAAAAGGCCTAAAATGTAATTCTTTATTATGTAAAGGTTTCAAACTTAGATAATTTTGATTTGAAAGTAACTTACTTTTACTTGAATGTATTCCAAATGGGGATGTTTGGCATCTTGGAATGTCTCTTCTTCGATATCCTTCTCGGAAACTAGCAAATCTCTATCTACTTCCACTTCATCTTCTATGTTTCTGTTGGTACGTCCATGCCATATGAGGTACATACACATGATTGAGCATTTTAACATACCTCTCCAGCACTCAGAACTTCATTTACAGTCGTCGGTGTAAGGAACATGAGGTAAGATGTAGTAAGTCTTCAGGAGCAGCGGACTTCAAAGTTGGTATGGGACGTAGATGACTATTGACTATCTTAAAATCCCAGCGTAAAGTGTCCATGTTAACATTACGCCATTGCTGCACTTGATAAAAGACTCGGAGTGAATGTCCACGAGCGGCTCCTGCTGTAGGAGGAAGTACAGCTAAGCTAAATTGCAAATGTATAGACTGTTTGGCAATTGTCTTCTCATATAGTTGGTGAAATAAATGTCAAAGTTTCCGATATCTTTTGACCCATACAGTGACAGAAAGAGATTCACCAGCTTAAGTCACAGCTTCAGCTGACACTCGAGAATTATTGAAAATACCTAGTTTCTCTCTAGGTTTCTTATTACTCTAACATTTTGTAAGCAGAGATTTTGCCTTTTCGATAAATTGGCGAAACTGAATCGCATCCTGTGAAGCCGTGTATAATTAGAAGAAAGTCCTTCCTTCATATCACCTATATCATCTTGATTAGTTACAATATGGTGAATCTTGTCTGTACAAGTCTTCGTTCCCGGCATCATCATTTTCAAAGATGTGTCTGGTGGAGCAAGGACAATTAGAAGAACTTATAAATATTTGTCATCACCAATCACAATAACACCAAGACCTTTCTTGGCCTCTGTAATAGCCATGATTGCAATCAGCATATCAACATCTGGCTTGGCCTGGAGTACCTTGCTTCCTAAAGTTTTTCCGTAATGTTTAACAACGCACACACTGTAGTGTTGACATATTTCTTTGAACGTGGCTGGACACTGCCATACAACACGGATGCAAGAGATGCCCAAAATCAACTATGTAGAATACACTCTGTTTTGTGGCACTATTTGTTTTCTGGCTCGAAGTTCAGCACAAGATGGATATTGTCGATGATTTTGTATCTTTCCTCATTAGACCTCCTTCATCAAATAAGGAGAGAGGACACGCAAATAGTTCATATTTGAAATTCTCAAACAACTGTACCTCAGAGCTAACTGTGCATACTATGCAGTGCAGAAGCTAGTTTGGGTTTACACAGATTGCTTCTTTACGCACAGTTACTGGTTTTGTTAAGCTGCCCAAAGACTTCACACTTGACTTGCGTTTCAGATGAATTTCACTAAGTTGCTTTCCCTCAATCATCTTCATCACGGCAAATCTAACTTCTAATGCTTTATCACAATTTATATGTTCATCAGCTAGCAAATCAGTAGATATTGATGTAAGTTGGGATGATCTCTCGAATGATTTACGTTCTCGGAATTAGTTGATGAAGTAGGAACATCTTCGACGTCATGAGTCTGACGAGACTCTCGCAAGTCAACATGTTGTTCTGAGGAGACGGAGGAACAATGGATTTCTCCACATCTTCCACTATTCTTGAATATGCAGGCATGGAATGAACCCATGTAGTAATAGTTGAAGCAAAATTTCTCTTTCCCAGGTGAGGCTACCATACTTTTCATAGCTTTCATCAACGCCTGTCAGGTCACTCCAAACTCCGCACCAAAACTTCTCACTTTGTCTAGTTGTCTTACAAATTTCGGGAATTCTTGTTTTAGTAAATTAAATTCTAGTTTTACAGGATTATTAGGTGAATTGATGATAATGATAATGTAGTATTCTGCCTGAATGCAGATATTTGACTCGAAGGTCCTAGAGCAAAGTAAATCAATGGTGGTTTGCCAATAGGATGATGATGACTAAGTGGATGAATATGTATGCGCTATTTGGAAATTTAATCAATAATACAATCATTAGAAAAAGTCTCAACTTGGGAATTGGATTGATTTTCTGACTAAAGAAGAATTAACTAATGCGTGCGGATACATGTTAATTTCTTCCGACTATTCCTACATATATATTATTTCACTCAAATTATCGGAAATTTTCCTTCTTCCATTCTCCAAAGAAGGTTTGTAGAGGTTATTGAAGCATCTGCAAATTCCTACACACTGATAACTTCACTCAAAACCTGTGGATGCAGAGGTGAAAATCTTACAATATGGATCAAGGAGGAATTTATTGCACTATATAAAACTTCAAAATCCCAGCTTTTAGAAGATATTAATATCATGTATGTTCAATGTTTTACTAAGAAAGGTGTAGTCAATAATTTTGTACATATTTTATGTTTCTTCTCCCTACAATGTTGCAAAAAAATCCAAAAACTCAATTTTTCACTTCTGTCCTAAGAAATGTTGTAGAATTTCCCTTTTTTCCCTTTCGGGAAAAAGGCAAATTTCTTCAATTTTGACACTGTAAGCACAACTAATTAAATATCTTTTCATCTAAGTATGGTTCATATCTCTGCTGTGTTTACAACCAGTATTATAGTCAGATAAAGTAAATGAGAGGTCTCCACGAAGACTTTTGACATTGGAAATAGGCTAACCAATATGGCGGCCATAGTGAGCAAACCCGACGAAGAGTTTTTTTTAGAACTTTCTCTGAGCTACCGAATAGAGTATCATGATCATTTTAGAAAAAGTTTCGGCTTGTTTTTTTTTTAATGTCTGGGTTTTGCCCTTTTTTGGCTAATTGCACTGAACTATTAGTGCTGTTAAAATTCGAATAATGTTTTTTGAATATTCTTTATTAGAAAATTCGTTCGTTATTCGAACAAATATTCGTACAATTGTTCGAATAACGAATTATTTAATAATTATTCGGATATTAAAAATGCAAAATTCGAACATTCAAATAATAGCAGTAAAAAGTGTTTGAATAATTGTTCAAATAGTAGATACTCGGATAGTTGTTCGAATAACGAATATTCGAATAATTTCAACAGCACTATTTGAAACTTTCTGAACAATACTGTACATAGTCATCTTCTCAGAAAAAATCTAAAAATAAATATTTTAGAAGGTGTGATCAAAAAGTATGGTGAATGTAGTTTTATGGTGTCCTCTATCGGCGCTGAATCCATTTCAACAAGTAAGCCCGGTAGCCTAAACCTTTGGTACAGTCAATGTCGAGTTTGAACGACTTGTGTCATGT
Organism: Thermobia domestica; assembly: GCF_964235325.1. Classification (NCBI taxonomy): domain Eukaryota; kingdom Metazoa; phylum Arthropoda; class Insecta; order Zygentoma; family Lepismatidae; genus Thermobia; species Thermobia domestica. The sequence continues at coordinate 52,829,081 of NC_137465.1, forward strand.
TAGTTGGGTTCCACAGGCAGAAGAGTGAGGACGTGTTAAGAGTAGTTGTCGGGCGCCAACATTAAGTTTTGTTCTGAGCTGGAAAAAAAAAGGTGCCAAAAAAGCACACGAAATGTCAAAATCAGTGTATGGCGAAAAAGCAGTGGTATTGAAGAGTGTTTACAAGTGGTATGAGCGATTCAAACCTGACAAGGAGTCGGTTGAAAACGAGGAACGATCGAGTTGCCCTTCGACGTTAAAAACAGATCAAAACGTTCAAAAAGTGGCACAAATGATTTGTAAAGCCCGCAGCCAAAAAAAAAAAAAAAAAAAAACTGCAACATGAACATGTAAGTTTATTGTGACACTACGCCTAACAGAACAGGGAATCAACATAACGTTTAAGTGGCACGAATCAAGCCAGGAGAAATCTCGGCGTCCTCCCATGCACATTTATTTTGGAGCAAAAGACTTTGTCGTTTCACAATAAACTTACCTGCTAATGTTACAGGTTTTTGCTACGGACTATACAAATAGGCGAATGACTATACGAGAACTTTCTAAACATCCTGCATGGTACCGTGAAAAACATTTCAACCGCCGATTAAATTAGCAAATGGCTTCCTTCTTCACCATGAAAACGCGCCGTGCCATACCTTGCTTTTAATCCTCAAGTTTTTTGGCCGAAAAAATATTCCTGTCTGTACATATTCACTGTGCTCTCCAGATATAGCACCATGCGACTTCTGACTCTTCCAAAAAAGTTAAAACCGTGCTAAAAGGAAAACAGTTTTAACACCATTCTTGACATTGAGAGAGCCACAAAAGAGCAGCTGAACGTACTTCCAAAAGAAGCCTTCCAGAAATGCCTCCAGTCATGGTTTCATCGTTGGGATAAGTTCATTGCTAGGCAAGGATAGTACTTTGAAGGAGATTAAATCAAATTCCATGTAAGTTTATTACTTTGCTTCTAGTAAAATTATTTACCGTGTTTTTGATCTGACCTCGTATCTCTCTTCTTTGCTAAATTCCTTAAAGTAGTTTATATAAATAAATCAAAATATGAAATGAAATCTTTGAGTTTTACGTCCCACGGCTATGCCGGTTAGGCTAAAGGAGACGGTGAGGATGAGGAATGAGTGAAATGGTGGAATGCAGAAACCAGAGGTGAACTCTCTACCATTGAGCCACCGCGGCCCGTAGACCAAAATATGTCAGTACATTTAGTACTGATGCTTTTTGTCACCAACACTCGGAGAACGAACCAGGAACTCACTACGAATTGTATCCATGTCACGTTTGTGCAATTTGGCATTGAAGATTTTTGTTCAATGGGAGCCAAACGATTTGGAATCTGAAGTCTTAAGTTCAGGAAGATTGATAACGGCTCCTGAAGGAAAGATTAACCAACGATCGAACCACAAATCCTTTGAAATAACCTCAGCAGCGACTAATGACCCAAGAAAGCAACCATTAATACTCCACAACGCACCGTGATCTTCATTTTTCCACCATAGTCTTTAGACTAAGATCATCTTTCACTGGGTATTGATTGATTATCTCAATCAGTATGTGATATATGTTGCGTGTATGGGTGGTAGTAGGAGTAGGAGAAGAACAAGTGCTTCTTTTTGTTAAGAATAGGGTATCGATCTTACAGCACCAGAGCATATAATTTATCCTTTTCTTAAAAAAAATGACAGAGTTTTAATTTCGCTTCCTAATAATATACTTCCTATACATTCAAAATTCTTATATATCAAGTGCTCTTTTTGCTTCATATTATTGTTATTGCCTATACAATAATTTGCAAATGGTCTCACACAATAATTTGCAGATGGTTATTGCAGAGAATACGAGAAATCATTCTAGTTAGTAATGCTGTTCCTTCAAATGGCGGAAAGTAGATATTTGACCTTGAAGTCATCCCTACTCGGTTTATTTTTGTAATGCAATTTATGTTTAATCTTAATCGCTACGTTACTATGTTTTAAGTTACTATTTAAATGAATAATTTTCTGGTGATAAAAAATGGATGAAATCACGGCTTGCCCCGTTTCTCTGAGTCTTGTTTGCGCGTTTCAATAGCCATCGTATTATTTGTAATTTCAAGTTCTACTTGTCATTTATCATCTTTCTTCCAGTTGTTTCCGAATTTCATTGAATACTGTATATTTAAACCATTAATAATAATCCATCATGGGTATTCTGCCATTATTAGCAGACCACTTGCTGCAAATGAGGGGCTTCCAAGCTCCACGGTCTTCCGCTAAACTCTTCTTCTTCAGGTACGATTCCTCTGTTTTGAAATCGTCCGTTAATTATGGTCTCCTTTGCCCCTCCCTCTCTTTCCTGCTACCATACCCTCTTGCGCGTTTCTCATGATACAGTTTCTTTTTAACCAATGCACAAACCAATTTCTCTTCCTCTTCTTAATAATATCTAAAACTGTTCTTCCCTCCCCCACCATTTCTAACACCCTCTCATTCGTTTCCCGCTCAATCCAGTTAATTCTCTGCATTCTTCTCCATATCCAGATTTCGAAAGCCTCCAGTCGTTTTTCCCCGCTTTTGCTTAATGTATATTTTTTCTGAACCATACAATACAATACCGAAAGACGTCATCACTTATACGGGCAACAATGACCATAGATGCCGAAAGCCCAGAAGTCTTATTCCTAGTTCCATAGTTTCTTGTAAGTTTACATTATGTTGTCCTGTTTAAATTACATATTTAGCTTGTGCCTCCTGCAATCGTCAAGATATACAGTATTCTCATGTTGCACGCCCACATGCCGCTTGAAGAGCTGTGCAGACACCACGTAAGTTGCAATTCTTCCTACTCGCCGTATTTACCAGGTGTCTTTTCCGCCGACTACCAATTCTTCTGGCAAAAATAAATAAATAAATAAAATGAAATCTTTGATATTTACGTCCAACGGTTATGCCGGTTAGGCTAAAGGAGACGGTGATGATGAGGAATGAGTGAAATGGTTGAATGAAGAAAGTGGAAGGAAACGGGAGAACCCCGAGGAAACCTAACCACACGGTGCTTGTCCACCAGAAAGTTCACATGGCGCGATCTGGGATCGAACCAGGGACCCCATGCACCAGAGGTGAACGCTCTATAACTGAGCTACCTGGACCCTCAATTCTTTTGGCATCTCGGGCACGTTTTAATATAGAAGAAAAAGCTCTTCTGATGATAGAGATGTGCATCGTGTGGCTGATCACTCGTTCTCATTGCAATCTTATGCTTTCTTTCTACATGGAATGCACTCGTTGGCTGGAGATCCTCGCCTGAAGAGTAATTTGACTAACCATGTATTGTATTTTTTATGTCCTTTGAAAATAACATACTTCAGCAAATATTTGAATCGCGCTAATCAAGTAATGCTGATACATACCTTCAACTCTATCTCCATTTTACTTCTTGAAAAGTGGAGACCCTATCATTAACACTCTTCAACTTCTATTTTTTTTCAGTCCTTTCATGTCTACATCTATTTCTTCTAATCATTTTATTAATCTAAGATCTTCTCTCTCTTCTTGGATTCTTTCTCTATTACTTTACAACTTCTTCCAGCTTCCTCAAACTAACATCTTCCTTCCTCTTTGGCAACAAACCTCTCTGAAACTTTTAACTTTATCTGTTGAATTAGATTATGTCTTGCTTGAAGCAATCCATTTCTACGTTGTTTAACAATTGATATACTGTAGAATAAACTCATGTTCATGCATAATTTTGGAAACATGATTGGAATCATCACCAAGTAACTTTGTGGTGGACAACATCGTGTCCGTGAGTTTTCTCGGGAAGCTCCCGTTTCCTCCCACCTTCTCATTCCATTATCAGTCACTTGCTTTAATCATCTTCCCCATTAATATATAGGTCATAATCCTGGGACGTTAAATTGAAAGATGATCAGAATCATCACATGAAAAGTATATAAATACAGATTTAAAAAAAAAAAAAAAACAGCTTTATTATCAAAAGATAGGAAGTTCCCACTATGCAAAGAAGCAGGAATTCATGAACTAAAAGAAATGCAAAATATTATAGAAGGAGGACATGGAATGCAAATTGCTGTGATTGTAGAGATTTCTGATCACATCAATGAGATGTATAACTATCTCGGGTAATACAGTATCCTGCATATCTGCTTGGCACGTTTGCCATGAGTGTGTTAATTAAGGCATGGGGATTGTTGTTCCATTCCTCATTCAGGGAAGTTTTGAGATACTAGAGGGTCCAGGATGGTATATTTTTCTGTGCATCTTAGGCACGTTCGTTGTGATTAAGATCTGAGAAGTATCTCTGTTAATACATATGGTTGACCTTCACACTTTCCAGTATATCTGTAACATGAACAGTTCTGTGTGAGTACGTGTTGTCATCCATATAAGCTAAGTAAGGACACATTGTATCATGGAAAGACGAACGTATCCTTTCAGGACGTAGACAAAATATTGATCTCCAGCAATGGATCAATATCGGTGATATGCAAGGTTGTTTCTCCATTTTCATTATTCCCGTCTCTAACTTAAGTTAAGAACTCCAATACCTATCAGGTTCACGGGTCCGTTGTGAATGAAGTGTGCTTCCCATGATATCCATACATACTGATGTCCACAATTATTTGTCATACAGAACACTGATTCATCTGGGAACATGATACTGGACCATCTCCTTTAATTTCAGTCACTATGTTCCCTACACGCTGTAGACTGGCATGACGCTCGATGGAGGATATCTCATCGGCTTCCGGGCATACAATTCAATACTATTCAGTCTTTCTGAAATTCTAGAAAACACATAAATACTAGAACCATCGACAAATGAGATATTTGAGTTGAAGTAGTAGATAACCGGCCTATCCGGTTTATCATCAGGACCATGTGTCACGTGATCAGGTCAAATGTCACGTTTCGTGCTAAATCGAGTCTTGAGTTTCCAAATCCAGATCTGAGATATTTCAAGCTAACTCCGTGTGGGGCGACTAGATAATTCGAAGGAAATTCACATATTTTATCATTATTTTTGATTTTACTGAAACAACATGATTTTTGACAATATTCTTTCCATATTTACCTTATGTGCTATACATCGTTTTCCAGCTTTTCATTATGCCTTTGCAATAAGTTTTCAATTAGCCTTCTCCTTTTTATAGTTTTTTTAAAGATATATGGACAACTTCATTTTTTTAATTGAATTTCTTTTGACTTTAATGTTCATGTCATTAATATTAAAGTTTCGTGTTTTTTGACAATGTTCCATCCATATTAGGATAATTTGTTTTCGGAATATAGGATTTGCATAGTCTGTTCTACACTTGAGTTGAAATTCAGGCATCTCGTCCAACGTCTTTTCACAACATTGCAACCGGATAGCACTTTCTTTTTCTTGAAATTTTAATTATTTCCAAATAGAACAAGGGCCGTAATTTATATATTTGAGTAACAATATTTTGGCATTTCTACTGTAATATAATGTAGCAAATAGTTGCAACTTAAACTGTATTGCTTCAACTTGACTATCTTAAAAGGAATAGTGATAATACTAAATATGAAGTGTTTTGTTATTTATTATTAAGGCAAGGGTCGTAGAGCATTAATATATGCGTACAAGGCCAGATTTTCTGGCGGGGGTGCACCAATAACTACCACTACATTTGATTTTTTTTTAAATGACTTTAGACATGTGTGGTGTGAATGAGGAATATTGTTTTGCTTGATGAGTCCTTTGCCTTTAACCTCCACAAAATCGACTTAAACTATTGCCTTTGCCAAGCTCCGCTTTCTTTTAAGCCCCAAATGGAAACAGCTGAAAATTTCGGAAAGTGTTGCTATTTTCACTTTTAGCTTTTCATTTTTAGATAGTGTATATTTAGAACGAAGGAGGGTGCACATGCCCCGATGCACTCTCTAAATCCGAGCATATATGCGTTACCTCATGTTGATTGGTGAGAAAATTACAAAAAGAAAGGTAAGTGAAAAAATTAGAGCTTTCAATTAAGCACAATACAGCAGAATACACAATACAGTTTCGGGCACAAACCTTGCATTTAAAAAATAAGAAATTTGCGTAATACTAAAATTACTTTACAAAAATTATCAATATTTTATTTGCAAATGTTTATTAATATGTAAAAGTCTTATATTGTTAAAACTGCGAGTACAAATATATCTTTCATGACACTTCTTTCTGAATAAAAACACGCGCATGTTGAATGTTGCCGGACTCATTGATATATATTCAAACATATACATACGTTCACACATATGAATAAAGTAACATCAACAGTGGCCAAAACAACATTTGGGTATTCACAGAACATTCATTATGATGCTTTTATTGTGTCCAACTCAATGCTGTTCCATTGCCGCTATTTAACAAGTATAATAGATGTTAAGGAACCTCTTGACGCATTGACAACATTATTAATGATGAATGATTTCCGTGTGTTTGCGTTGAAAAGAAGTGACGAAGAATTAAAAAAAAAAGAAAGAAAAAAAAGAGTAAGTTGTTAGGTCCAACATTTCGTGATATGATAGAGGTGTAATTGAATTTCTCGCATGTCGACAACCATTTCCTCGGTCTTCGTGGTTGTTTAATCTGTTTCTGATCAGCAGTGACAATACAAATACATCAGCAAAAGCATGTCCCCGTGAGAGCTATTTTAGCATTTTAGTTTCATTTATTTAAAAAAAAAAAATCTACAACCGAAGGGAAGATAAAAAGACGTTGAGTATGTTGAGGGTTGGCGTATATATATATATATATAAATGGACTAACGTGTGACAGACATTCATGATGTCACAACCTGAATGTCAGTGACCAGAAGTAGAATTTAAAAAAAATGAAAATGAATCACTTTCCATCATCCAGTGACACAATCGAAAACAAAAGTAAAGGCATATTTTTTCTATTATGTTATGAATATATTTACAGGGTGACACAGAAGTCAGTTTACCCCCCAAAAAAGTGACACTGTGTTATCGTATAATTCGTTTCATGCTAAGTGATATGTTCGATCTAATATATATATATATATATATATATATATATATATATATATATATATATATATATATATATATCAGGGATTTGAAAAATGGCGCCCATGAATAACAAGGTGCTATGCTTCAGGACAAAATAAATCGAAAATGCTATATAATAGTATACCATCCGGGGCCTCCTTCAGCCGCTACGAGGAATCAGAATTTTACTATATGGTAACGTCGCAGATTTACTTGAAACCATTGTCAACTCTCTATGAATCTCGCAAGCACTTACATCGATTGTTACGCTAATAAATGGTGCTAATATCAATGTATATCGACTTTAACTACCATCTGGAAAATAATCAATGTAACTATTTCGTGAATTGGTAGATCAACTCTATTGGTATATATATGCTTTAACTTGTAAAATAGTATTCTGTGGGTGCCATTTTTAGAGCACCCGATATATATGTACGATATGTATGTCGAACATCTCATACGTATATGGAAAGTTTCCTAAATATTAAATGTTATTAAGCCAATTTGTTATTCGTCGAAGATAGATGAAAGAAATAACCAGAATACGATTACAAACTCGTACAGAAGTCCAAAATATCACCTACCAGAAAAATAATAAAAATAATAAACTTGAGAATCGAGGCAACGTGTCAATCTATGATAACAAATAGCGAGGCAGAAACAAGGAAGTGAAGTAAGTTAAATTTTGTAGTTACTGAATAAAATATTTAGGTAGTTTTCTTGGAAACTTTCTGAATCTATTTCTATTTGAAGTCCCTATCTTTATACGTATATGTAATTACAGGTTATAGAAGTAAGGGAAAACATTATTTGGCCAATTAATGTCTTTGTTTGAAGTCAAAATATTTAACTTAAAATTCCGAGAATATACGGGCATATTGAAATATTTTGTAAAGTTTCTTTAAATATTCTTGTACGTTTTATTTTACAGTGCTGTCCTAAAATCTTGTCACTCCTGGCATGTGTAGTCATCCAGAACATCAGAATGGGCGTCGTAATTGTCGCGGCACAATATGATGCGGCGGTATGTCCTTTGTGAAATTTTCCACAGCATGTATGGTATGATTTCCTTGAACGCCTTCCGAACAGCTTGCTTTAAATCTTCAGTTGTGAGGTATCGGCTGTTTTGAGACATGCTGTTCTCCTCAGGGAATTGCAACACGACGTCACAACTGGGCTACTGGGAGACCACTCAATCGGAGTGGGCATATTCATTGATCCCTCTGTAGCATCCGTTTTTATTGGAGGGATGAAACTTGTTCCTGGGAACTTAATACGCTCATTTCCCGCTAACTCTTACAGGTTGTGCTGTATGGAGATTAATAATGAACCTGAAAGTGTTAGTATATATATATAAATCTACCATTTCCGGTTTCAGAAGAAGGATAAACTTGGAAATGGGATACATTCTTAGGATACTGAATTTACTTCCAAAAAGCGCTTCCAGTGAATACACTGAAAAAATCCGCTATCCGGACAGCAGTATATTGTACAAATATACGGAATCCCTATGTTTACTTCAGAAATCTGTACGAAGCATACATTACGTACTGCTGTTTTTCCTGCTCAGATGTTACATCATGTAGCTGCAGGATGTATGTTATTTACCAGTCTTCTATCTGTATGTGAGATCCTTACCGCTTATACGCAATCATACAGAAAGTATGTATAAATGGAATACTTACTGACAGTATTATAAAACATACCTTTTCAGTTTGCTACAGGAGGTCCAGAAACTACAGGATTTACATATCTAACATAGATTTTTACGTACGCCACACACGTTTTTCTTCCTCTGTGTAGATAGTTGAGGAAGGAGTTGAAATCTATTCCTGGGACAGACATAGCCATTCGTACTCAATAAAACCTCCTATGTTGATACAAGTATAGATTGGGAGGCTAAAATTGAACGCGGCAGAAAAAAGCGTATGAATATCTTTGGCATTTTGATACAGTGATAGACAATGATTTTCTCAAAACAACAAACTCAAATTCTACTTTGTCCCTTTACGTTTACGTTAGTATGTGTTCTTCATCACAAGCAGACCTAGTTATTGTGTAAAGTGTACGCAGTACGTTTTCTTATAATTTAACTTGAGCACAATTCACTCTCACCTTCAGCAGAGTGAAAGCAGAACAATAAGTTTCCTGGAAATAGAACTTCATTACAGAAACTAAAAATACTTAGGTGCTGCATGTGCGTGAGTATTACTGGAGGACTAATATTCTAATATTTTATTTCGCGTTGGCCTTGAACTTCACTTTCACATTAACGATTACTTCTCATAATAGTGGGACTTCATCTCATGCAATCTGTCGTGAATCATTACGTACTTTAATTTCATCTTAGCGTTCACTTTCTCTCTTTAACGTAAGCATTTGCCATTCATTAACTTTGTACCATGTTCCGTTTTTAAATTGATCCTTAGAATATATACACATTTATTACTTAAATATGACTAATCGTAATTAGTACATTATTCTTTATACTTTTCTCCATGAATACACTTTTACTGTATCAATCCAGTTCCAGTTCCAGTTACCTCCCTTACGGGAGATTTATATAAAGGAAGCCCCGGCTTTAGAACCCTGTGGACTGTTTCACTAATGTTGTTTTAAATGAAAATTGTTTGAAATAAGATTATGTATTAAGATGGCTCGTGCCAAAATGGCCGAATTAGCCTGTTTTAATTGTTTTTCACACTGTTAATGTAATAAGGAAGGATAAGCTGTGCATGAACGTATTGAAATTGAATCACAGTATAATAAAATTGTAAAAAATAACAAAATTGTTAAAAAACATTGAAATGTAAATAGTAAAAAATTGAATAAAAACTTAGAGCAAAGCTCCCTAATACTTAATGTTTACAGCGCCATCTCTTATCCCTATTGTATCAATTATGAATGTTTCTGTGACACAAAATAAACATAAATCTTTTCAAAACAACTGACAATTGTTGACAATAAATAAATACATAAATAGAATATTAAGAGTTGAGAAAACGGCTCATAACATGCTTTGTGTGTAGTATTGTGTTGTATGGGTCAGAAACATGGACATTACGCAAAACTGATGAAAAACGACTAGAAACTTTTGAAATGTGAGTGTGAGGAAGAATGTAGAGAATTAGCTGGGTCGAGCAGAAAACGAGTGAAAGGGTGTTAGAAATGGTGGGAGACAAAAGAACAAATTAGATATTACTAAGAAAAGGAAAAGAAACTAGTTGGGACATTGTATAAAAAGAAACTGCATCATGAGGGACATGCTAGGGAGTGTAGTGTCAGGAAAGAGAGGGAGAGGGCGAAGGAGATTACAATTAATGAAAGATATGAAGACAGAAAAATCGTACGTGAAAAGGAAGAGATTAGCAGAAGACTATGGAGCACGGAAGCACCTCAATTGCAGCACGTGACCGACCAATACCTATGCGGAATACCTGTGATGATTATTGATAATAATCGTACATGTGGCTACACGTAACATGCATGATTTTGTATCAATTGATGCAATATGCTGTATATTTTGTAAGGAGAAACATATTTAATTTAACATCTCACATCTATGCCGTTTAGGCTGAAAGAGTTTGAGTTCTGAGTTTTTGACTGTTTCATTGTTATGCAACACCGAACTCGTGAAGGACGGGAACGACTAGGTGATGTAGACTCCGAACCACGATCGGGTTTGAAGCCAGTGTAGTTGGAAGTTGCACATACGACCATACATATCAATTCTTACAATATAGATCGTTCCTCACCAAACTAACTCCCCTCCAACAGAGCTAGAATTACATGACCTCATTACTGGTCTCGGCTTTAGGCTAAATTAGACGGATGATTAACTAAAGTGAATAATCATAAAGGAATTGGTGTAATATGAATATGGAAGGAAACAAGACAATCTCGAAAAAGATCACAGAGAACAGGCACCATGTTGTTCAGCACAAACTCACAAGATTTATGATTGAACCAAGGACGCTTTGCATCATAGTTGAGCCAGCACTAAACCATTTTGCCCTCCATATTTTCGTAAGAGTATTCTATTGTATGCAATATAAGTGACTCGTTTTCTTTATTAATTCATTTAATTATTACACTAATACACATTTCATTGTTTTGTTTCTCAGCTTTTTTCATACGACCCAATCTCTTATTGAAGTTGAATCAAAATTACTTTGCTGTATGCAAATAAGAATATCTTATTGCTCATCATTATCTCAGGTATGATGCAACTAGTGATAGGTGACTTACCACAAACTAGAAATTTTCCTGCATCACAATCTTCAATTAACCTCTTCATCTTCACATAGGATTTTATTTTTCCTACGATTCACCAACTGTAGTCTCTTTTTCTCCCCTACCTCTATTTCCTCCTACTATACATTCAATTACGTCTCTCATGATATTGTTCCTTCTCAGCGAAAGTCCCAATCAGTTTATCTTCTTCTCTTTAATTATATCTTAAATTGGTGTTTCTTCTTCCCTACTATTCTTAACCCTTTCTCATTTCTATTTTTCTTTTCGTTCAATTCAGCGAAGAACAAGTATTCTGCTAGTATTTGCTATAATGTAGAGATTGTTAGGAATAATAAAGTAATAATCGAGTTGTCGGGATGCCTATTTAAGTTGACCTGTATTAAGGAACACGAACAAAAATAGCCATGTCAGATAATAATCAATAGGCTACTAATATACGTATACAAGACTAAAAATGACTTACTCGTTAACGAAAAAGTCTAAATACTATAGACAAAAATGTAAATTTGGGACAGGAAGGTCATTTTGTTATGAAAGAAATGGATAACGAAAGTTTTTGAAAAAGTTTTTAGAGGTTAAAAGGAGAGATTTTTTTCAACAAAAAGTATTTCACAAACCTCCTAATTTGGAAAAATGAAACGGCATATAAACTCCTCATTAAAACTAACAGAACACATGTTTGAGTGTTCTCAAACTTCTGCTCCTAAAGGTGAAAATAAATATTTCCTATGATGTTCAAGTTTCCAATTGTTTATTCAGAATGCGCTCAATGTAAGGATTTACTTAAGTTGAAGGCGTGGCATTTGGTATACAATTTCTTAATTAAAAATAAGGGCAATATGTCTCAATGTTTGTGAAAATTCCGCCCCTAATAGAAGAAAAGGGTCAATATCTGCAAGTCTGTGCTTATATGTTCTGCTCGAGAAAGAACATGCTCTCTGTTCGTAATAATAATAGACGTCCACATACTGCGTTCACATATTGGTCCTTTAAATTGCTGTTCAGTATACTTTGACCCTCATGTGTGGTTTCCACAAACAACATATTGTTATGTTTCTTCTTTTATAGTATAAAAAACTTTTTAACACCCATGGTTCATCATAGGTAATACTTGTTTGAGTTTGTACCTAGTTCATGTGCTTATAAAATGTAATGAAAGCAAACTCAGTTTTCCAGCACGTAATATATATTGAGAAATTTCTGGGCTCATTAAAGACTAATGAAGTATCACCTTACAATTAAGCTAGAGAATTAGAAAATAATTTACATTATAAAAGAAACTTTTCTTTAAGCCTGAAGGAAAATAGAGAAAAGTGGAATTACCTAAGACACGAAACATGACCTCGAACAAGCTATTGATAGTATCAGTAACCAGTGTAGCTTAGGAGAGAAAACTTACCACATAGTAGACAATAGCGTTATTTCAGGATTTGCCAGCAGGGGCGAAATTGTCCATCAATATAAAAGTTTCACGTTTTTGTTAGCACATTAGTATACAATTTATTACAAGGTGTATGTTTCTGAAACTTAGAGAAAGGCAATTGCTCCTCCCTATTATAATCAAACGATGGCTATGATCGCAGAATAATCGAGGCTGACCTAGCTGTTTTATCTGCGTATGTAATTACTTTCCATATCATGTATCTAAATTCGTGTAAAATACCTCATTGTAATAGTGGAACTGAATTTCTTATACACCAAACCTTCTGTGAAGTTGATTTCAGTAACGTGGTTCGGTAAAGAATTTTCGCTTCCTACATTGCTTCGTTATGTGTTTATACCATACAAATTTAAATGTTTATCATCTCAAGTCCAACTCTAACAGGATGTTTGTTATCGAAACCAAGTGTGTAAAGTAGCCATAGTGATTTTTCTACAACGTCACGATATGTTACATTTTGAGACACGCTTAGTGAGTGTCAGTAAAGTGTTTAAAGAAGACGTTCGGGATATTCTAAACCAATCATATTGAAAAGGATGTTATTTGATTTCATAGTTGTCTGCTCTTCCTCATAGTAAAATATACGAAGAGGAGAAGGATGGCTATTAGGTAAATTAACGTTAATAGAATGCACTGTTAATATAGATGACGTATTCCATCGTTTTCCACAGGTACTACTCGTGCATCAATGACTATACGTAGACTGGCAACACATTCTTATTCAAATCTCCTGCTGCATTCCCTCCCCTACTTTACTCAATGTGTCTCAAAAACTGCCAAGCAACGAACGTCAATATTTTCACCACACAATTATTATCCATCTATAACACTGTCTCGTTTAGCTCTGGAGCACAATCTTGGGAAGTTAAATTTTAAAAAATGAAATATTTAAGTTTTACGTCCCACAGTTGTGTCGAATAGGCTAAAGGAGATGATGATGAGAATGAATGAGATAGTGGAATGGGAAAGTGGGAAGAAACGAAATAATTCTGAGAAAACTCCCGCACACTGTGTTCATCTACCACAAAGCTCACTTGCCTCGAGCTGGGATCGAACCAAGAACCTCATGCACCAGACGTGAACGGTCTACCACTTAGCTATCACGTCCCCTACGTTAAATTAAGAACAAATGGTTATATTGCTATATGCAGTGTGTAAATTGACGGGGGACGCCAGGGATTTTCCCTCTGAGAGACATTTAATGCCCCTGGAGAAGAAAAGTTTCATCCCTGGGAAAAATATTCGGTACAGATTGATTATACGGATCCACATATTTGTAAAATTTACAGAACAAATTTGTAATATTTTAATTTCCTAGTGTGTAAGTAATTCAAATATGGTGTGCTCTTACCTGTGAGATGCGTATTTATGTGAAAATATATTAATGAAGGTCGCGCCTGGTATGCACGTATTCGCCCATAGGATAAGTGGTGGTAGATTAATAAAGTACAATATGACGTGCGACGTATGTAACGATCAAATGACTTGAACAAAACGATATATTTGTATCGTGAAAGCAGTGGTTTTCCATAATCCTTGTATATGAGTATACCCACCATCGCCGACGAGCCTGCCCCCTACGGATGCACCCGCGCGCGGCACCATGCTGCGCACATGACCTGACTTGGTTAGATAGCATTCATTTTTTCAGTGGCCACCTGGAAGAGGTTGGTTGTTTCTTGAACAAGACATATTAGAGTGAATCTGCACCGGGGAATGTAAGTACACACCTCAATGTAACAATGAATTGATTTTAACAAAAAAAAAAAAACTACCTCCCTAACAGCACAATTCCATAGCAGGCATACGCCTATCATGTTCCCTAAGTACATGGGTATGTGTCCAGTATGTACCTTATATACTTCTGAGAAAGAAATCACATGGATGGCAAGTGGTAGTCACTGTGTACGCCCCTAGGCACATTCCTGGCATGTACTTGAGGAACGTGCCTAGCATGTCGTAGGTATGTTCCCCATGCCGTAAGCGACAATAAACCACAAAATTACTCCGACAAAATTACTCGCCTATATGCGTAATGTGTTTACATTAAGGTGAGTCTAAACAACACTTTAAACAAGTAAAAAAATGAAGAGCTACCCTAGAGTGGGCTAGAACCAAGGGCGCCGATTCCAGGAGGCCAGTAGGGCCCGGACCCCCTCAGCTCATGTGGGCCCCTCAATTAAATTTATGAATATACAATATTTGACATAATTTGAATGCATAATTTGTCTTAAAATCGTCATCTATGAGTTTTACGTCCCACACTTATGCTGGTTAGGCTAAAGGAGACGGTGATGATGAGTAATGAATGAAATGGTGGAATGAAGAAGGTGGGAGGAAACGGGAAAACCCCGAGAAAACCCACGCTCACCGTATTTGTCCACCACAAAGTTCACTTGACGGGGGCTGGGATCGAACCCGGGACCCCAAGCACCAGAAGTGAACGCTCTACCACTGAGCCACCGCGGCCCTTAAAATCGTCTTATATGCCTTCTGCATCTGAATGCCCCCCTCCAAATTGGCGTCCTTGGCGTGAACTACCAACCTTTGGGTTACTAGCCACGTGCTCTTCCGACTTGGCCACAGAGGCGCTTGTAGAAAAATAAATTATTGAGGTCTTTTGCATTCGGTTAATCAGAGTGCTTCTTTAACCGCATATATTCGACTACAACTGTTTGGGAACAAATCTGCTCGCCATGTAATTTTATAACCAAATGACGAGTGTCTATTTACTTTATTTCATGGTTCTTCCATACACACTTTCAAATGATCGGCGACAGTTGCCATCTAATAAAGCTGATTCCTTTATTGCTTCTAGTACACAATCGCTTAGAAAAAGAAGCAACAAATGCATCAAATGTGGGAAATGAATTTAGAACACCTAAATGGCGAATGCCTAGCACATCTTGTGCTGTTAGGGTATCTGAAACTATATGTACCTAAAGGACGTACCTTGAACATGACAGATATATTTCATGAATTGTATGGATTCGTATAATCAATCTGCACGTAATATTCAATTCAGAAAGTGACTCTATGACACAAATAACCTGTAAATGTATGACCTTAGAAAGATTACTGGTGAGGAAAAAAGGAGGTGCCAATCTATGTTAGGTAATCAGTACAAAGTACCTTTGCATTGCAATTAATAATAATAAACCACATTTTTTCAACGTTGTTTGTAACTACACAGATGACTTATGTGTTCTTTGTTTCCATACATAAGCTATTTTGCACCTTATAACAAATAGCAAAGGGTATAAAACATTGGCATGCATCCCCAATCTATTTATTGCTACATAACAAAAAGAGTATTTACAGTAATTGATCCATTTATTCTTTTCCTTTGCTCTTACTGTAAACTAGGTTCAATTACTACAATAGTGTTCCACCATTAAACTACATGAAGTTACATTACAATATTAATTTTAATGGAACACAGGTAATAACTTCCATGAATCTTTTCTGATCAAATCTATATGTTTATTTTCACATGCTGTTTACTTCCTCGACTCTCGTAATGGTATGGTGTATTCATACGTCACCTCAGCAGCATCACCATACCGTGTACTCATATCCATTCGCACTCTGCTACAACTGAAATCTTTTACCTCGTTTCCTGTATAGTAATTAAGCTCTAGCAATATTACATCCTAGACATAGTGATATTATTTCGGTAAGATTGTTACCGTTATTTTTCAGTTATCTGTTATATTACAAATCACGCACTGTTTCATTCCAATTCTTAAGAAATGGGAAAATCTTATAAGTGGGAGCCTGAAAATTTGCCTTGAGCTCAAAAATGAAAACACATTTGAAAATAATGAGGCATTTTGTTTCAAATGTGAGTAAAAATTACTTGTTTTAAACATTTTTTTTCATTTCTGAGCAAAGAAATTTTTAAGAGTGTATGAATGAATCTGTGCGGTTAGTTGAAGCGGTCAGTATTACATACCTCTCGTATCCCAACTATGTGTTGTTTTAACTTAACTGATATTTTTGAGGTTTTCCCAGAAAATCTTATATTTGAGGTTAAATAAAAGTCAAAACCAGAAAATCTTATATTTGAGGTTAAATAAAAGTCAAAACCAGAAAATCTTATATCTAAGATTGAATAAAAGCCATAACCAGAAAATCTTATAGTTGAGGTCAAAGAAAAGTCAAAATAAGAAAATCTTATATTTGAGGTAAAATTAAATTATACAATAGTTTTTGTTTTATATACTCTGTGATACCCCAAGTGGCGGGCGCGGTGGCTCAGTGGTAGAGCGCTCACCTCTGGTGCCGGGGGTCCCGGGTTCGACCTCAGCCCTCGCCAAGTGAACTTTGTGGTGGACAAACAGCATGTGCGTGGGTTTCCTCTGGGTTATCCCCTTTCCTCCCACTTTCTTCATTGCACCATTACATTCATTACTCATCATCACCGTCTCCTTTAGCATAACCGGCATAACCGTGGGACCTAAAACTTAAAGATATCATTTCTTTTTTTTTTCATACTCCAAGTGTGTGAGGTTTACGCTTCACCAATATTTTTGAGACTTAACCAGAAAATCTTACTGTTGATGTGAAATGAATAATAAACAACAATACTCTAAGCTTTATACCTCCCCCTTTTATACTCGAAATATGTGAGGTTTTACCTCACCAATATTTTTTGAGGTTTAATCAAAATATCTGTTAAGCTCAAAAATACTTTATTCTCGAAAAAACGTTTAATCTCAAAAAATATTTTACATTATAACCTTAAAACCTAACCTCAGCTTATATTTTCATGTATGGAATATGGATAGCCACTGCTTGAGTAATCATTATCAGTAAAAATGTTAACAGGTTGACTGCACTAGTGCTCCCGGTCGTGTATTGGAAAAAGCAGATTTCAAAAATTATCGTTGTTCAAGAATGTTCGTGTGGAGTAGCTGACAGGCGTGCTAACCTCACAATTTTATAAGGCCAACTAGTTTAATAGTAATAAGTAGGGTAAATGAGTTTTCAATTCAAAGCACTGACACTACCGCAAAAAATGGTTGTAGTTGAGATTGTCGAGTGAGATTTACAGATGAAGATTCGCTATTCATTTTCAGATTACCAAAAATATACATACTTGTCAACAAATCAGTAAATTTCGTTCTTTTAGATGTTCACTTTTGAAAACAAATTATAGAAAGAGATTCGTGCAGAAAACATTTTTGCATATGGTAGGATCAGAGCATAATAATACCAAAGTACTGTGTATGGATCAAAAACATTGATATTACAAAAATCTTATGAAAACCGATTGGAAACTTTCAAAGTATAGCTGTGGGAATTAGCTGGGTAGAGCGGATAACGAATGAGAAGGTCCTAGAAATGGTGGTGGGAGAAAAGAACAATTTCAGATATTATTAAGAAGAGAAAAGGAAATTGGTTGAGACATTGGGTAAGAAGGAACTGTATCGTAAGCGATGTGCTAGAGGATATGGTTGCAGGAAAGAGAGGGAGTGGCAAAGGAGGCTAGAATTAATGGGTGATATCAAAACAGAGAAATCGTACTTGAAGACGAATAGTTTAGCGGAAGAGCCTGGAGCATGGAAGCGTTTCAGTTTCTGCAAGAAACCTGCCAATAACGGCAGAATATCTATAATGTGATTGACAGAGAAAGTCTGCAAGTAATGTAATACTTAATTTCAGTCGAGAATTATAGCTGCATATGATACTGAACAGTTTAAACCATTCTTATGTGTTGTAACAAATTTAGATCTTAAACCCATTAATATAAAAGTTTAGTGCCTATGTTTGAACATGGTAATAAACACATTAGCTCCTCACAGATAAGTTATTATGGTTCTTGCCTTCGGAGCGGGAGTTTGATTCTCAGTAGGAGCTCGAGGTAAATTGATCACTTGATTGACTTTACATCTTAGGTAACATTGAAGGTGTGAAGAATTGATTTTCATTTCGAGTTTAACGTCCCTTTCAGCAGCGAGGCTATGTGAGACGGGACCTACTGTTTAACGTGGAATCCGGACCACATCATCAGGCGAAGAGCAGGGGCTTTCGAATCATACTGACCTACATCTGGCACAATTCGTTGTACAGACTATCATGCTATATCTTACACACAACAAATTATTTTCACTGCACTACCACGTCTTCAATTAAGATCAGTTACATAACCACATCACAATTCTTTGTGTTCTCTGATTCGGCCATCAGGTAAATATAGCCTTGTTACTAAAAGAAACATGAAACTCTAAACAGAAAACACTTGTTCATCAATTACATTATGTTTAAAGTAAATGTCAAGCATTGTCTCAAAGTTAAAATAAGAAAGTATCTCAACACTACCTTCTACAAAAAGCGTATTTTATGTAGCGTTTTCGAGGGAAGCATTTTAATGTTATTATTATTACCTCTAATATTCTTCCACTAAAAGATAGCTGGATTGTTTTCAACTTCTTATGCATATTGTGTTTGCTATCATTTTTCGTTCAAAAGATTTTGGTTCTGTTCTTTAAAATCCTTAAGTTTTATATTCCATGGTTATGGCGGCTAGGCTAAAGGAGACGGTGATGGTGAAGATGAATAAAATGATGGAATGAAGAAAATGGGAGAATCCCGAGAACAGCCACCCACGGTGTTCGTCCACAACAAGTCACACTTGGCGTGAGCTGGGATCGAACCAAAGAGTCAATGCGCTAAAGATGAACGCTCTACCAATTTTTTTTTTAAAAAAGTTAACTGATTCACCGAAGGTGCCTAATTAACTTGATTAACTACTTATTACTAGGTTTTTACTTGTTTTACTCGATTAACTTGTTTATCTATTAACCTAGAACGACAGCGACACGAACACAATAACATCGAGGACAGTTAAAATTCCAAAGGCCAGCGGGAATCAAACCCGAGACTCCGTTCACCGAAAGTGCATATGATAGCAACCAAACTATTGGGGAGGGCACAACTGAGTCACCGCGACCTCCTTTTGATCTGTTGTTTATATGATTGAATATGATATAAAAATGAGATTTATATGAGCGGCAGTAAACAAATTAAATACATAGGTAAGCAAAAACCTGGTAAAAAATTTCTCTTTTGTTACTTATTTTATCTTAAATCATTCGTAAAAATGCAACATAGTTTTTTTTCTCAGAGTGTACTTTTCAAATCGTTATACAAAGTTTGGCATAGAAAAATAGAACATTACGCATAATTACTATACATCATGTGGTATAGTCGGATTTTGTTTTTAGTAAGTCAAGAGCTCACAACTTACTAATTACAAATATACGTATATATTCACATATGATCATGTGTTTTTCAATTGGTCTTTTTTATTATTGCAGCTTATATGGGGTGCATTAATTCACCAATTTGCCATTAGGCATTTCAGAAATTCAACACATTTCACCCACCAGCCAACACACTATATATATATATATATATATATATATATATATATATATATATATATATATGATGTGAAAACGTCATTAATTTGTGGTGCAATACATAGACCTCGATGAACTAGTTTTTATGCATTCTGTGTTCCTCCCCCTTCCACTGTTGCAATAGTCTATACTGCTACCCCCATACCTCTCTGCTCTCTGTTCCAAACTCATAAAATTTCCTTTGGAATGTTTTAATTAGTGCTTCTTCGCATATGCCTAGGCTTCAGTAACATGTGCGGGAAAACTCAATAATCTAAATATAATATTTTATTAGTTAGCAGTTTCCATCATAAAGAGAATGAAAGAGATCAGAAGCTTTTCTGTTGTTTGAATTCTGGATACCTCAATACTCAGTGCATTACGTACTGAATGCTCTTACTTTTGGAATTGCCAATATGTGAAGAAATAAGTATTTTATTATTTTAGCTACTAAAATAGTAATACATAAATATGCTATGTCTGTAAATGGAATGTCTGACGTTCGATATGCTCGCCAAGTAGCACAAACTCATTATCTAACAAAATATTGTTACTATTTGTGTTAAATAATTAACCGCATGCCTATTGAATATAGGATAGCATTGTTCATTAATACTACAAATTGATTTAGTAATTTCATGATGAATGTTGGAAGTTGAGCCCTTCGAGATGCGAATGAAGGGAATCTGTTTTGCTTTCGGTTCACCTTCCTATTATGTATTTATTGAGTTTAGGGCTAACATGTTTGTCATTGATTTAGTAGGTGGCCGGAGTTCGATTTCCTGTTCATGCATTCGTGAAGTTGAACCCCCATTATTAACTGCAGGTATACAACTTTAAGAAATCTTATAGAATTTCACTCTTGAATAAGAACATAAAAGTAGAATCGTATACATAGGAGTATTTTTCTACAGGGGGAATTACAAAACTACTGAATTTAGAACCTGTTACTGTAAATGATTCCGGAATTCAATCACCTTCAAAGTCACTGACTAGGGCAAACAAAATAATGCATCTTCTGCAATTTCTTGCTAAAATTGGCAACTGAATCAATAATATATCAATAAACTGAAACCACTATGTAAGAGGCTTGCATACATGCATTCGAGGCGCATGACAAAAAATGGTTGATAATATTTTACATGTGATAGTCAACACTGATGATGTTGAGTAGTATTCTGCGCGTAGGACATAGAATCATCTGAGTGGAGTGACGTATATGCGTGTAGCAGTAAGATGAAATGGTTGCCGTAATACAAGATCTCGCGAAATCAATCACTCATTCAATCGTATGAAGTGAGATCGGAAATTGTGTGCCATTTATTGACCGACACTAATGGGTGAAGTGAATGTCTGGCAATGGAGCAGAGAGTTTCGAGAAGGGCGTTCAAATGTTCATTACAATCAGCGTAGCGGAGGGCCTACTGTTCAGACGGACAATCTGATGGAACGTGTTAACGAGAATATGGTATCCTACTTGCCGGTTCACAATAATTAGACTCATCAAAATGTTTCTAGAAGTGTCTGCAAAAACAGTACATCGAATTGTGCCTGACAAACTGGGTTATCAAAGACTGTGTACGAGATGGGTACCAAAAATGCTGACAGACGCTACAAAGATCAAAGAATGACAGCTGCGTATGATATTTTTGCCCAGTGGGGGATAGATAAGGATGACCTCTTTTCTCATATAGTGACGGAGAATGAAAGTCGAGTCAATGCAGTAACTGCACTCTGTTTTTTTTTAAAGCAGAAAAATTCAAAAAAACACCATCAGTTCACCAAACCATGACAACCGTGTTTTGATACCGAAATGGTGTGATTCTTGTGGATTTCTTGAAATCCGGACAAACAATTACAGCAGATGTGTATTATTAACCCTAGAAAGGACGGGTGAAAAAAGTTTCCTGAACGGACGGGTTGGGTCTACGGGACCCAGAAAAAAAAATAATATTTGAACATACATAAACACTTAAATTTATTTATTTATTGAACCAAACTGTACATTGTACTTTTCTTTTTCCGAAAAAGGTATATAAAGTAATTTTAAGCTGAGAGTTATTGTTTATATAGTAAATTTACAAAAACTTAGGCATGTGACGTAATATTTCCCATTATTACAAATATATAGAAAATTCTGAAAAGTATGCAAGAATTTTTAACCTATTGAATTTCAGAATGTTCTAACTTTAATTTGAACTGTACTTTGTGTTTTAGTTTTTAAGTTCAACACGTTTTCCACATACCATTTGTGTGTGTTTCAAACATACCCATACTTTGCAATGTTTGCAAAAATATTTGGTTTTGCTGTCTCGACACTTGTAACGTCCCTTCTTTTTGGGGATCATAAGTTTCACTTGCGTGTCTGACGTTAACACATGCACCACTAATCCTTCCGGCCAATTCCCTATTATGTATTGGCAGTCTTTCATGTTTAGCCCTTGTCGCCATTTGAGGTGTAATTAAACCTTGAATAATCTGCAACCTGTCATCTAAAACTGACGAAGAGAAATACTACGCTCTGCAATTGTTCTAATCCATGAAAACACCCGCCCACACACAGCTGCTCGTACTGTTGACACAATTCAAAAATTTTGATTGGAATTATTCAATCACCTCCTTACAGCCCTACTTTGACCCCGGCAATTTCTTTCTTTTTCTTCGCCTGAAAAAAGTGGCTTTCATCAAAACTTTAAAGGACAGTAAAGTGTTCAAGACATCAGTTCTGGACTGGCTGCACTCTCAGGCGACAGATTTGTACATAGAAAGTATACGGAAGCTTGAGTCACGCCACCAAAAATGTCTGAAGCCTCATGGTGACTACGTTGAAAAATGCCAAGGTATATATTTGTATATCAATCACAATACATTTCTTCTAATATCATTTTTTTTAAATTTTGTTCCTTTTTTGACATGCGCTTGGTAAGAATATACTCGTAAATACGTATTAGAACGTTCCTTATTTTTGGACTTCCGAGGATTTTTTTTTTTTTTTTAGTTTTACCGCCTAAAATGGTCTAGTAACGTGCTAAAGTAAGCAATAAGAAAAAAATAACTCAATTGAATAATATTAAATAGTGACTTAAGCGATCTCATGTTTTAATACATTTACAGTAGATCAATAGGTCTATGCAATATGAGCAAAGGTACTTGAGGAAGTGACACAATATCTTGGATAGGGGTAATGAAAATAGAACCTCATTTATTACTGTATATACAATATTATCATTGAGGCCATCTTGAAGTGCGCCATCTTGGAATTAGGTCCAAAACTTTTAATGAGAAAGGGACATATGACACGTTTTGGGGTGCTTTCCAGCACAAAGATGAAAGATAACTTGGTTTGCTTTTCTTATACTAATGTTGCTTCCAATTCAATATATATTGCAATGTAAATTGCAGTTAACTCTCCAATTACAGTTATACAGATTATTGTGTATTTTGTTCTATTTTGTGTAATGACATTTTTGAAGGTTCGGATCAGATTTTCTAGTTCCCTTTAGGTAAGTTTTGTGACTAGATTGAGGACAGGGTATTCTAAATAGGAAATTTAACAAACGGAACAACATTCACATAGACTTCGATGAAGCTTCTAGAATGCTATCCAGATTGTAATACTCAAACTGAAAAGTAAGGCATTACATATTTTCTTGCGCTATTAATGTGGTCCAGATTTTCATAAATAATAGCCTGTCTTTCGAGATTGTTAGCATTCCAGTACATTTTTAGAGTGGAAGAAATTTTCCTGTAATAGCCGCGCGTAGCCCATGGGGCATATTTCAAGAAATGCTTGTTATAATTATAGGATATGAGTCATATAACTAGATTAATAAATCCTTTGCAAGCGAACTGCTTATACAGTAGTCATAAGAATCGTCCTCTGTCTAAGACCGGTCTTTAATTGCTGTTCAAACAGTATTGATTACGTATTTATTATTTCCAATGTATTCATTCGGAACTTTGTGCAACGCTTGTGAACCAAGAGCCAACATGCAATAATATTTCAAGATCAAGGCCTACCATTATGCCAAGTTTAAATAAGATAGGATTAGTTCGGATGATTTTTTTAGATTGTGTTCAAACCTTTGGCCACTCATATCTCGGAAACTAAAAGCCTGAACATCGCCATACTTTGTAAACTTATACCGCAGGTGAAGGTCTGCGATTTTGCTAAGTTTGATCCCGATCGATTGAGTTGTTCTGTCACATTTTGTATTCAAAAATATAGCTCAAAAGCAGCCGATCAGTGATAGATCGTTCATCTTGAGTGGGTTCGGTTCCTGCTTCTATCCCATCTCGCGCCAAGTACGTTTCGTGGTGGACAAACACTGTGGTCCTGCTCCTGTTTCCTACCACTTTCTTCATTCCACTATTTCATTCATTTTCTTCATCACTTTTTACCTTTAGCTTCCAGGTCATAATAGTGTGACGAAAAACTGAAAGATTTCATTTCAAATATGTCTCAGAAAATGGGCATCAACAACTCCGGAATTAAAAGTCTCCTCACATAATATTTGACTCTCTTTTACAGATGGTCAATGTCAAAGTCTACCATACTAAGTTTGATCCCGATTGGTTGAGTAAGGTAGTTCAATATAGTGTAGAATTTTCAGATAAAAATCAAATTAAAGTCAAACTCTATTATTAATTCGTTAAAAACTGTTAGAGGAAAGTAGACAAATATGGAATACCATTTACATTTTTATTTATATCTAGTTAATATACAATGAAATATATAAATTGCCAGCAGCGCCATATACTTACATAATTAACTTGTAACGTCCCAACGATATATCCTGTGACAACGTAAGGATATAAGGAAAAATTGAACAATCATATAAACATAAGAAATGTGTCCATTATAGAAAAGGGCAACAAATATGGAATACTTGCTCCTATGTAACATAAAAGTAATTACAATTAAGATATTTTCAATTATTGATTCAGAACTATAGAAAAATGTTTTATTAAGAAATAGTCTACAAGTCCTGCATGGTTTGGGACTACATATGAGTAATATAAAAAAGTGTAGCTACCTAAAATTGAGGACAGACAAATAAAAAAGAGCTCGAAATCAAGTTCAGAGGTTGGCCCAAGAATGACACACGTTATTTGCAAGAAGCGCACACATGCACTCCCCCGCCATATCCTACACATTCTTCGTGTTCCCTCCTTCACATATCACGCACTGGACCCACTTTTCGCCTCTAGAATCCTCCGAAAATCGACCATTACAAAACATACACTCGGCATCTGCAGAGGCAGGATTCTCATCGGGATAGTCTAACTCACCATCTGATGAGGTATCGTGAACTCTGTATAAACTGTCCTCAGAATCGTCACTATCAGAAGTTGAATCACTCTTCACTGGACGCCTCTGAAACTTGAGTTGCCTTTGACGTTTGCCTTGAGAAGATGAAGTTGCCCTTTTGGTGCCGTGCTTCTTGCTGGTTGATGGGTAAACTTCGGGTCGTGACAAAGCGTTTTTGTATGGGGACGAAGTTAGTACAAGGGATGAACCAGGTTTTCTTCCGCGATTGGAACTCTTTCTCCGCAACTGTGGTACTGGCGAAATGTCAACAGGTGTTACTAAAGGGTTCGGCGTTTGGTGTGATATTTCACAAGAAGGCTCCTCTGGAACGGTGAGATGAATATCTTCTCTTGTCTCCTCATTTGCTGTCGATCTACTTGGCACAGCTGTCATGGATTCATCATTACCAACGTCCGAATATCTCACACAAGTGGAACTCTTTCCTGGGGTTTCCTGCGACTCTTCAACAATGAATTCATGGTCGTCAAATATCTTGGAATTCAGTGGATATATCCCTGTCGCCCGGAAACCGTTGACGGCTATTGCGCCTGTTTGCGCTTTCAAATATGCTTTTCCAGATAGCTCACTTAACTCAAAATGTGTCAACGGACGAGTATTAACTCTGAGCCACACTCGAACTTCTTCGCTATAATATGCCTTTAAAGCGCCCATAAATGTTTTATCCAGAGGCTGGAGTTTGTGGGTGCAATGCGGAGGCAAACAGACAATAGTAACGTGGTTTTCACGAGCCAGCTGAATGACTTCAATATTTTTAGTGTGACTGTGGTGGCCATCTAGAAACAGAAGTGCTGGATTCGCAGCTGATGGTTTGACTTTCTCCAAAAAATGGCGAAACCAGAGGGAAAATAAATTCGTCTGGATCCACCCAGATGGATGACAGGCAAATATGGAGCCTGGTGGTGCCCCTCTTGTAAGTTGTGGGCTCATATTTTTTCTGGGAAAAATAATCATTGGAGGAATGTATGTCCCACCTGCACTGTTGCAAACCACAATTGTGATCAGAGTTCCTCTTTCAGCAGAGGTAAGTGTACCAATTTGCCTTTTTCCCTTTTGAGCTTTTATTTGCGGTATTCTTGTTGGAACAATGGATAAACCCGTCTCGTCAACATTAAAGATCATGTCTGGCGAGTAATTGGTCTTCTCCATTTCTTCACTAAGGATTGCGAAGAACTTGCTGACGTTGGATTTCTTAAATCCTTTAACTCTTGCAGCAGACGTTCCTGTAGGCCTTCGTATAGAAATATTATCACGGTGTCGCTTCAGGAACAATTTCAGCCATCCTTTTCCTGCTGTGCCTAACGCTTCAAAGGGATGCTTAATGTTATTACGTTTGGCAAGTTGATACGCCAAGTTTCGAATATCTTTACGTGTTAACCCGAAAAACATTTTTTCCATGGTAATAATGTACTCCACGAGCTCATTTTCAAGTTCTTCTGGGAGAATAGTTCTTCTTCCCAGAGGACACTTTTTCATTTCACCTGTATCGCGTGTCTCATGGCAGTGACGAAACAGCGTTGAACGTGGCACATTAAAATATTTTGATGCTTTCAGAAACCCCATTCTTTCCGCTTGTACGGCGGTGACGGCACGTTGCATATCTTCAATGTGCGATGTCTGCCTTCTCTTGCCGGTTTTCTTTCCTTTTATAGGCGGAAGACTCATCTACAAAGAAACAAAAAGAAATATTTTTGAGTCTACAAATATGGAATACTATTCCATATTTATCTCTACTTTGGTATTCCATATTTGTTGCTCCGCCATATTTTGTTTCACCCATTGTTAACACCTTGATTCTATGCCGCGAATAAAAAATGCTACCGCCAAATAATACCTCGGAATGGGCACATTTCAAAACACATATTTAATATAATCTAATTACTAATATAACTACATATTTAAAAGTCAAACAACATACCTCCAGAAATTTTTGAAACGCTGAAAACCCTTTTTTGTTTTTCTCTGCTTCTCTAAGACATGCATTCACTTTGTAAACTGACTCACAAGT
Source organism: Thermobia domestica (assembly GCF_964235325.1). NCBI lineage: Eukaryota > Metazoa > Arthropoda > Insecta > Zygentoma > Lepismatidae > Thermobia > Thermobia domestica. The sequence goes on from NC_137465.1 coordinate 52,856,541, forward strand.
CATGGCTGGCTGTCGGGTGCTAGTTGACCACACTTGCGATAGATGGAGACACTTACTAGAGCCAATATTCAGGTATTCCATATTTATACCTCTATTCCATATTTATCTACTTTACTCTAACAAAGTTTCTGGGTCTACTAAGTATCTTATTTGCAGGTGTATAAGATGCGTTGCATTTTCTGTATTCCTTTTTAAGAGGAAAACAATAACATACTACTAATGATGACACATATATTCCTAACTGTAACGCACATAAAACTTTATTGTATATATATTTACACAAAAAGTAGAGGATTTTCTTTCGATTCCAATGAACTTTTCTAACTTCGTTTCACGTTCATTTGATAGTAATTTGAAAGCATTTTAGATTGAGTGCAGAGTAATTTAAGTGCAGTTTAATTTGAGTGTAGAGTAATTTGAGTGCAGTTTAATTTGAGTGTAGAGTAATTTGAGTGTAGTTTAAGTGCACTTTAATTTGAGTTCAGTGCAGAGTAATTTACGTGCAGTTTATACTCTCATTTTAGCATCAAGGTTGTATAAGATGGGGAACTGATCTACTTGGATTAAATCTTCGAGACCAACACAACTACTTTACGAAGCACAGAGATCACTAGTAAGAAGGAAAAGAAGAAAGAATGCCAGAAGAGAAACCGTAACTTGAATAAGAGAGGAGCTAAACATCGAGACACGTGAAAAAATATATAGTTTGCACAAAAACGGAAACTTTTTTTCTTTGAAAGAAGCACAAGTCAGTCTCGCTTGTGTCTGATACTCATAGTAACAAGATTCATATTTTGTAACTATAATAACTTTTGGTTCGTTAGAGCTCACAAGTGGCCTCTATTTCTCTTAAGATAATTTTACTGTTTAAGATCTACTGAAATTCAAAGTTCTCCAAACTACATATCTTTTTTCTCTTCTTGGATGTTAACTGGACAAACAATGCAGGAAGGCTATACAACCTTTCACTTTACTGGAAAGCAGATATTGACAATAATGAACTCGATTCGTCAACACTACTAGAGTTTGTATGGGATTGAATCTCACTCCAGGAATCGAACCTTGGTTTACACGTATAGAGAAAAACCGCGTTAACTACGTGTCCACAAAGAAGAACGTCACGTGTATTTGTAATACAAATTTGAATACTTAATGTGATTGAATGGTTCACAAGGTAGCCGTCTTAACAAAGGAATCGTTAATAACAGAAAGAGAAGACTTAAATTTACAGAATACTAACAAGTATTGTAATGTCCGTGCAACTTAATTTTAAATTGAGAACTGAAAGAAAGTAATTGTGAAAATCAGTGAATTCCCAAAATATATCAGTAGGGAAATAAAGCTTTCATGAATTCGTCCAATGATATGAAACAAAAAAAGAAAAGAAAGAAAAAGAACTTTTGTCAATTTTAAAGAGAAGCGATTTAAACTTGTGAAGCACACAGAAAAAATGAAAACTCTGTAGAAAAGAGAAAAAAGGAAAGCTAAGATTTGTCAAAAAGAAGAAGAAGAAGAAGAGAGCAAAAAATTGCTGAGGAGTTGTTATGAAGTAAGATAAATTATTCATGCATTTAAATCGTGGCGATGCAAAAGCAGGTATGTAATATTCATCAGTTTATGCAAACAACAATCCGTAGAAAGAGATATTTCTACCAACGCTGAAAACATAAGACATTAATACAAAATTTCGTATTTGTTTTCCCTTTTTCATTTGTATTTCTTCTCTTCTTTTCTTTTCTTTTGTATAGTATTCATGTACACAGGTACGTGGGTACCTGGATCAGAATGTTCTCGTAAAAATAACTCCTTATCATCTTCTTGCATTTTTAACATATTTTGTCCCATTTTTATAAAAAGAGATAAACAAATTGGAAAACCATAGAAAGTTTTTGTTCTAAAACAAAAGTAGTTGAACAATTGAAGTATTTATTTACCACATGGAAGGTAGTTATTTTCCAAGTTAACAATATTTTTGTTCAACTTCCTTGTAGTAGCTTTTCGACCTTGAAGTTTGAAGTTTGAAGTAAGAACTATTTGGTATATAGAAAAGTTCAAAGAAGAGAAGTCTAAATTTGCATAAATTAAGTTTTGAAATCCAAGTTTCATAAAATCTAAGGTTAAACTATTATACCAAACACAAATCAATTTTAAAATTGCATTTGGTCAAATGTATAGATATGCACTATTTTGAAATTAGGTTTCCAATCTGGCATGTTTCTGAATTAACGCTATAACTAGATTAATGGTGAATTAAATTTAATTCAACTAAATATATTGAGTAACGTTAATAATAGGAACAAGATACTCAAATATGTCATTCAAATTACGAAGTAGTCAATCATTAATAATCGTTCTTTCCAATACTCTTATTTTGTTGTTTATATACGTAGGTCGTTCAATACATAAGTTTCCCTAAGCCGTAAAAAATATTTTTATAATACATTTGTAAACTATATACATGCGCACGCGTGCTCTTCCACATCTCTCTACATAATTCCCATTGCGATTCAGGCATTTCTCTCGCCGTTGCACCAACTTATTCAAACCCTTTGCAAAAAATCGGGGCTCTGGCTATTTCACATTCTCCTGACATTCTGTTTCACATCTTCATCACCAGTTGATAGAAGACCAGGTAGCTTTTGTTGAACCTGAACTCTTCTTCAGGAAAATGCAATGCGACATAAGCAACCTGATCTCTTCTTGACGATAACGACCCCCCCCCCACTCAGCACGCAAACAAGACACAACAGTGAAGAATTAGGGTTTGAACGGTTTCCTCACTCCCCATACAGCCTCAATTTAGCGCCAAGTCGCTTCCATCTTTTTCTGGTGTTAAAGTCTGCATTATAAGGTGAAGTTTTCCAAAACAGACGAAGAAGAGAAGAAGAATGTGACGAGAGTGTTAAATAGTCATTGCCCTGAGTTTTTGGGGATTTGCACAAATTGGTGCAAGGGTGAGACAAATACCTGGATGTCAATGGGATTATGTAGATAGATAAGGAAGGACCCTCCTATACATATATGTGTAATTTACAAATGCATCTTAAAAAATAAATGTTTTACAGCTTAGGGAAACTTATACAGGGTGTTTCAAAACAAACCGACAACGTTTAGGAGGCGATTCCTGACACAAAGATAGGGCAAAAAGTATAGACCAACCTGGGTGCACAAATGCTTCCTTTCGGAGTTACGGGCTGACGAAAACATGAAAAAATGAACTTTAAAGATCCATAGCTTAAAAATATTAGGACCTATCGTAGTCCGGACAAGACTTCACTTAAGAATTAATATGTGCCCTATCCAAAAATACATGTTTCAGAATCCTAAGGTACTCACGCAACAATTTTTATAGAGGGAGTTTGGCTACGAGCATATAATTTGAAGTACTTACCACATACCTCTATAGAAATTGTTGCGGAAGTACCTTAAGAAACAGGTACGACTGAAAAAAACGACTGCCATTAGCGCCTCTCAAGTTTATCTGTTCGCAGTGCCGTATCAGCAAGCGCCAAGAAAAGAATGGCGTAGAAGCCTGGGTGTCATTTGGAGAGGACAGGGGACAATTATCCACCGAATTTGCGATACAAACACATTTTAATATTAGACTGTGTGGGAGAAGCAGTAGAAGTCAGAAATTGTTCAAAATCAGATGAGTCAAAATTGGTGATCTATGTGTCAGGTTCCATCTCCGGTTAACTTCGTATAATCAATTCCAAACATGAGTTGAATAATCGCGTCTTGGTACTGTTAGTATAAGTGATTCATACTTGTGGTTGGTAAGATTAAACCTCCTGCTTTTTTTCTTTCTTTCTTTCTTTCTTTCTTTCTTTTTTTTTTTTGACTTAACACTGTTCCTCCCGCGCAGTCTAGAATAAATCGTATACTTATATAGATAGGCCTACTAATTTTTTAAAAAAGAAAACGTGAAAGTTTTGTGTCGGTGGACACTCTTGTCCCCCTGGCAAAATCTGAAATGACGTTAGTATGTAGAAGAGATGCTTGTATTATTTCCACAAAGAAATGAGAGTTTCACTGTAATATAAATTTGACCACTTATTCTTAAACTGTACCATCTTTTGTTGGAGGAATAGGATAAACGGATTGATCTAGAAAATATCGTCAAGTTTTAGGGAATTTTCTGCAAATAGGTACGTTCTCTCATTGTATAGATTTCTTGCGAACCACATTTTACGAGGACCATTGAATGTCCATATTAGTACATGACCAAATAGTATTTTTTGTCGAATTGTATGTGTGTGCGAGAATTACACTAAAAAAGTGACATCTGTTGGGATAAAAGTATATCAAAAGTTTTCTCTTTTTTTCTGTAATCTGATGTCACAACTGGTTGAATTTTTCCCTTGAAACATATTGGAGATGACGAGTTTCATAACTTTTCTTTTTTTTTCCCAAGGGAAAAAAAGGAAATGGAACGACAAGAAAATAACACAAAAGAAAATAATACGGAAGAAAATACAACCTTCTGGCAGCCATCTTTTGGGGCTCTATGATAGTTACAGGTGTTGCTGGTATACAGCTGCAGATTTTCCCCAACGAATGCTTGGTTAGTTGGTTAGACTCTATTGTACGCGAAACAGGTTTAGTTTCAGAAGACAAAAGAAATAGAAAGAGAAAAAATGTCAGATTTCTTTCTTGTAAAAAAAAGTAAATAAAAAACGCTATAAAAGGTAATGTATTGTTTATATTTCTTTTTGTTTTTTGATCTTTTCTTACTGTCGTTATGTTGCTCGGTTTTATCTGTATGTTCCTCAATTTTGCTTTTTTCAACTTTCTCTTTGACATCTAGCAAACTTTCCATGTCTAAACAAAATTAGCTTTTTGCTGTTAAACAAATATATATGTTATTCTTTTTTCTTTTAAAAATTACTTTTCTTAAAGTAATCTGGTTTTGAATCCAAATTCTCAACATGCACTTCTAAGGCCAAATTATACCTCTCTGTCTTCTGCATACGGGTATGTTGATTTTACATGCAAATGAAATTGAACTACTTAGGAACAAAATTACGTTAGTGTGTTTAAATAGATATTAGTCATAAATGCAAAATGCTCATCAAGCTTATTAAATATTAAGAGATTTTCTACGTAATCAAGACTGGGAATAGCACATGCATAAACATCTTGTAGATAACATCTTAAGTTCACCTGAAGTTTAATCCTTTGAAAATTATAAATGAACATTTTATTAAATTTTACAAACTAGTTAGTGCCCGTAGAAAAGACAGTCCACTTCCGATGAGTAGCCGTTCTGTTTTTATTTGATTACCTTACATAAAAATGGTTGGCACAAGACAAAATGATACATAATTTTCGTGACGAGATACTAATAGAATAGATCTCCCAATAGAAACAATAACTTTCCGAGACAAGACAGACTCTAATTTTGCCTTGTAGCCAGCCTTGCACACAATAATCTCCTTTACAGAAAGTTACCATGAATAATTCATGGTTACAAAACAGTGTGTATTTAGAAATATAAGCCCTATAAAAAAGGGAATGATACATGAAAAATGCATACACTCACTAAGTTTAGATGGTGCTACGTGGCACATGATTGGCCTGTGATGGGAGTTTACAAGATGATGGCAGTACAAGGAGATAATTTTGGAGTGTCTTCGAGGTCCTATTTCACGCGATGTGATTGTTGTGTGGACGGGTATGGATAGGATACAGTTTATTCAGGGTCTTCTGCCAAAAACACTGCAAGAACTGAAGCAAATCTCATTGCTGTTGTTATAGGTGAATCCATGGGGGCAAAGGATCGTTCGTCTCCTCAGTGACACAGGCACCAGTGTCCCAAGGTCTGGTGAGAAAGAAAACTGAGAATCCTTCACCACTTTTTCCAGGAGTCCATTCTGGATCCGCCCTTGGTTGTTGTGACAGGAACACGCTATTGAACGTATGAAATGAACTGGATAACCGTTTGGACATTATTCCATGTGACCAATCGGTATCAAGATGGTAGTCCCTTTCAAGCATAGAAAGTCTCCTTTAGTTGTTACTGGATAGTGCCATAGATACCATCATTTTATTAACACCAGCGCCCTGTATTAAACTTTTATCACTCTCTCAAAAGCCCAATGGGAGTAAAGTAAATTGACGTAATCGCGTACCCTAGAAATGACATCATTTAAGAGATAGTGTTAATATATTTTTATAGTATTTCTCAAACTGCTACAGTGTTATCAGAATATGACTTCTATCATTAGATGGCGCTCACACCTCTATATTTAGTGACCCGGAAGATACTCAAGAACAGCCAACTTCTTCGCATTCTACAGCCTATAGATCGTTTACCTAACTTGACACGACATGTCATAGAATGCAATGTAGGCCCGGCTACGATTTTTTTCTTGATCGATTTTAGAGATATTCAATCTATAGCCCCACCAAAAATATAGCAACCATTTCATAGGAAAGTTTAATTTAGTTTTAGTTCGGTCGAGTTTAACGTTCATATCTAAACATCGAAGTTACATGAGTCGTGAACCTACAAGGTGAAGTCTGAACCACTAGGGTTGCGTTCAAATTTCAATGCTCTTCGTCGAGAATCGAACTCGGGAGCCTGTTTACCAAAGGCAAGCTTTCAAATGATTCCGGATCAATATGAAGGTATATGTAATTTACCTACCTAACTAACTAACTCTATGGCCTATGGTACCCGGAGGTTCAATGCCGCGTTCACAAAAGCTCTCCACTGACTTCTATCCTTAGCTAACTGTATACAGTTTCTACTTTGTATTCCAATCACTGCGAGATCCATTTTAATATTGTTCTCCCATCTGCGCCTAGGTCTCCCTAATGGTCGTTTTCCGATTGGTCTTTCAGTCAAGACTTTGAAAGCGTTTCTACTTTCTTCCATTCTAGCTACATGACCCGCCCACCTAAGCCTCCTAGATTTGACGACCCTAACAATGTTGGGTAAACCATATAAACTATGTAGTTCCTCGTTATGAAGTTTCCGCCATTCCCCATTCCCGTTCCTCTTGGGTCCGAATATTCGTCTCAGGATCTTGTTCTCAAATACTTTCAGTCTATGTTCTTCCCTCAGAGTAAGTAACCATGTTTCGCAGCCATACAAAACAACAGGCATGATTACCGTTTTGTATATTTTAAGCTTCAAATTCCTCGACAGAATTCGCGACAACAAGAGATTTTGAACAGAATAGTAACACGAATTCCCTGCTTTTAGTCGACATTTAATTTCTTCGTGAATATGATTTTCCTCTGTTAATATTGATCCTAGATATTTGAAACTATCCACTTTATCAAAAGTATTATTTAATATTTTAACGCATCCATAATTTGCTGTATTCCGGTCCCGACGCAATTCCATGTATTTAGTTTTCTCTGCATTTACTTCTAAACCCATGTCCCTGCAAGCGTTTAATAAGATCTCTGCATTTCTTTCTATAGTTCTCCTATCATCACCTATTAAATTTACATCATCAGCATATGCCATAACTTGGTGAATACCGTTCAACTGTAGGCCCTGGTTGCTATCTTTGATTTTCCTTATAGCGTATTCTAGAACGAAGTTAAATAATAATTTCGACAATGCATCTCCTTGTTTCAGGCCATTTTCGACGTGAAAGCTCGTGGACAAAAATTTTCCTACCCGGACTTTACTTTGGGATTCATTTAAACCTATCTTAATTAATCTAATTAGCTTTCTCGGTATTCCAAGTTCTGTAAGAACGTTGTATGTTTCTCTCCTAACCGAACCGTACGCCTTTCTAAAATCAATAAATAGTTGATGTACCGAGGTATTGTATTCCCACTTTTTTTCGAGTATTTGGCGAATGGTAAATATTTGGTCGATAGTTGATCGATTCCGTCTAAATCCGCATTGATAATCTCCAATAATTTCATCTGAGTATGGGGTCAGTCTTGTTAATAGAATATTTGAAAGGATTTTATAGGATGTTGACAGAAGAGAAATGCCTCGATAATTATTACAGTCAGTTTTGTCGCCTTTCTTGTGAATTGGAAGAATGATTGATTCTTTCCATTCGTCCGAGGCTTTTGTGAATATTTCTGAACAAGTGCTTTTTTTTTTTTACAGGATGAGGTTGTTAGCCCTACCCAAACCCCCAAGCTGGAGGACCACTACTAGTCGGCTGTCCGCGACTGCTTATTCAGTATATTCGCAGCTAACCTCTATATCTAGAGGTCTTCTCCTCGATCCGCAACCTGAGGACGCGCCATGCCGTGGTGACATTAACCCACTCTGCAGTCATGACTTGACCTATTACAAAGAATAGGTAATATGTAATTTACCTATTCTTTGTAATAGGAGGAGCGTGAAATCTCTTGTTGGGTTTGTGGATTTCTATAGCCGCTTTATCAGCTGGAATTATGCGTCCCGTAACATTTACAGTCACCTAAACTCCCTTTGTTTGTAACAAACAACAATCAGAGACATTAGCTCGTTGAAGAGCAGGTTATCTTGAAGATTCCCGATATGCATAAGAGTTTTTATATAGGATCGGTTACAAGTTACGGGGATTCCAGAGTGTGGTTCAGCAAAAGGATTCTAGTGTTTTTTATCAACAGGTTTCAATTTGTATCAAAAGACTAAAATCTTCATATTATAATCGTCCTGTGTTTATCTTGGAGTTGGCTAGTTTCTACACTATGATGCTATTATTTGTTTTCAGCATTATCTTGTATCACGGTATACGATATTAACTGATAATCATGCTTTATCTTGCATCTTGCGTATCCTAAAACATTCACACGTTATAGTAGTACGATTCATAGATTGTTACAATTTAAATTCTTCGATATCTTACATATACCAAGCAATAAGACGATTAATGCTGATTTTCTAAGTCGGATATATGATTCTAATTTGCACGATCTCATTGGAAAACTTATAGATGAAGAAATATATCAACGTGATTTTTTGGAATCGAACCTATTGACTACTCATTTGGAACTTACGACGTAAAAGGAGAGCAAATAAAGGATGCGGCTATTTCAGATATTTATAAGAAAACTGAAGCTGTGGAGGTGTCTCCAGAGCATATCACTTGTCAAGTGGTTTATTATAGCCCTATAAAAGATCGAAAGCACGGCATAATCCATACAAAGTTCTATTGTCTAAGTATTTATGACCTTTAGTACTGGTGTATTACCATTCTGGAACATTGGTGGAAACACACGGGAAATTTTAAAACTGTTAATAAAATTAAACTTTATTTTACGTGGCCTACGTTGGTTCGTGATGTGTATCAGTATGTTCGCTTACATCATGAATGCCAGATTTTTAAACCACATTTTGATAAACTCTAAGATCTCTTGTCTTCTAAATATGTGACGCGACCAAAATGGCACCTATATAGTGATTTTGTTGGTTCTTTAATCCCAACCAATGGCTGTAAGTATATAACGTTGCTTGTGGATAATGCCTCCTGTTTTTTTAAACATTAAGTACCATTGTGTAATTAGAATTATCATTAAAGTAATGAAGGAAATGTTTTTTCGTTTCGGTCATTGCTTTGCTTTATCTACAAATCGCACTAGTTACTTTTGCAGTGAGGACTTTTGTCGTTTTCTTTTTGGACTCAAGATCAAACAAATACGGAGTTCAGTTAATTTTGCGTCTGGAAATGCATCGTAAAAGTATGTTAAGACTGTGAAGAATTCCATGAGGTGTTACTGCTCGAGAACCAGACACTATAGAGCATTTTTTAAATATAGATTCAATTTTCTCTTAATGTCTCTTAACACTGCAAACTAAAAGCATCACTTTTCGAGCTATATTTGGGACAAAAACTCTAGGTTCTTTATTAATTAGATGCCCTGTTAAGGATTCTGACTTTAACTTAATAATTCACTGAACGTATGGTCCAATGCCTTAATGAATATGCATAAAGATTGGAAAGATAAAAGAAATATATTCCTCCAATTTAACAATTCTGTTACGTTTCTGATACACCAACTAATATTTTGGAAATCTCACTTTAATTTGTCCACAGCAGATAAAGTTAATAAATCTTTACCAGCATTGTAGTTCGACCTTTACCGTATAGATGTTTTTGCTACTCCGAATACTGTAATTATTTCCCATGACAGTATAAATCGAATATTTTCTTAGCACATTAGATAACTATAAAAGCATAAAACGCGTCAAACTCCTGAACCATAAGATTAGATTTTAATAAAATGTCTGTTAGATTCTTACATTTATTTCTTTTCCAGGTATAAGGAAGTTGTTTATTTTGTAACAAAATATACCAATGTTTATTTTAATTTGTAAAGACTGTCCAATCTACACTTTTTGTACTATATTTCACTCTATGTTTTATGAATATGGATATCAACGTTTATGAATATTATTCAACGTTTAAGTTTATTCAAGTTTATACTATATTTCCGTTTTATAGCACTGCATAATTCTACTCTGGTTTACTCTATTAATAATATACTTCAGCACACTTGAAAACATATAATTATGAGTTTGTACACATTTGTGTTATTTATTTTAAAAATAGACTCAGTATTGTTTAAAGTTTTGTTTGAGTGGTCCCTTTCATTAATTATTGGTTGCAAGTCTTGTCTCACATCTCATATTCGTTTATTACCTTTACTAACAAAAACGTTTTCATTTCTATAAGTGTTCCATATTTTGGTAATTCAAAAAATGCTTTTTACATTTTTTGAATTCTGGGGAACCCACCATGTAGTGCATTGTATTCGAACATCACTAATATATATATATATATATATATATATATATATATATATATATATATATATATATATATATATATATATATATATATATATATATTTGTGTGTTCAGTTGGTTCAATTTTTATAAATGGTTTACTGTTCTGGTACCATTGAATAGGATATAACACCATATCTTCCTCTGTGATTTGAATTCCTTCTGCCGTTTGTCAAATTTACTTCAAATTTCGTGCGTGTTAAATGATGTTGTATGTGTGTGTTTGTGTGTGTGTGATATTGTGTTTCAAAATTCAATAGACGATAAGCGAATCGATCGATGATGGAAGAGTTCAGTTATTCTGGTAAGCACTAACGTGATTGTGTTTATTTTATAATTTTTTTCTTTCTTAGAGAGCTTTTCTTTTTTTGAAATACGTATATCCTTTTCTGTATCTTCAAACTTTTCTATCAGCATTCGCTCCCAGATCGACTTCGCATTTCTTCTACAGGTAAAGGCGAATAAATGCATTCAATATTTTTTGGTAAATTGGTATATGCTTCTGTAGATACTAAAAGGTATTGGCTTATTATTATAATCTGATCTATGGAAATAGAAACTGATACCTAACGATTGATATTTAAATCATATTCCGTTTGAACTTCAGTAAAACATCTAAAAATATATTTTTTGTTTGCTTGTTCTATCTTATTTGGTTATTAACATGTTCGTTGGTTTATTCTTTAAAAATAAAACTAATATTTTGATCTGAAAAGCCTCTCGTTCATATACTATATGGCTAAGGGGAATATTCAATCTGATAACATATCTTTGTGTTTGGATGATACACGCTGCAGCTATGATGCAGGGAAGTATTGCTGTTTATTAATTGACCTATACATTATTCGGCGTAAGCTCTAAACTGCGATAAACAAAGCCACGTGAAAGTAAATCTCGCTGATTTGCTGTTGTCCTACCGATGCTTGTACTCCTCCGCAAAATAGTTCATGTGATTGCATTATTACTTTTACTATGAAGCTTCATATAAAACTGCTATATTATTATACATGACAAAAATATAATACGGGTTATCTAATAATACTGCAATCGAGTGTGGCTAATGAAACAATAAAAATAAACACTAAGCATGCGCAGTAATTATGGTGCCAACTCAACTGTGGACGGGTGTTTTGCTTTTAAAGTCTGAAAGATGACTGGCATGAATCCCGGTTCCGCGAGTGTTGTGGTGAAACACCAACAAGGCAAACATTTACTCACTAAGCAACAATTGTTTACGAGCGAAATTCAAATACATTTTTTTTAATCTTTCGAGTTTCTTTTCTTTCTTTTCTGCTGCTGTTGTAAGTATCTGGACAACACGAGACAGTATTGTCAAAATTCACGTGTATAATTTGCTTCTCCCCGTGGGAAGTGGGAGTGATACATCACTAGCCAATTGTATTTGTGACAAGCGGAAGGATACAAATATTTTGTTTATCAGAGTTTAGAGCTTACGCTGAACAATGTATAATTAGAGTGATCGGCTCTTCCTTGACTTGTCGGTGGGGCGTTTATGAAATATTAAACGTGTTAACCACTAAATCCGTAGGAAAGCCTTTATTAAAGTTTGGCTTATTACATCGATGCAAAGATACCAGTTCGGCCGTTCATCATTGATAGTTTTTAAAGTTTCCTATATTGCGACGTACTCGAACGCCGCAATTTGTAACCGCATCGAGCTAAACGCGTCCTCTTATACACGAGGGAAATTGCTCTCCAACCGCCGGGGTCTTAAAATCTGATCACTGGTAATTAAGATTCGCGGTGGTTGGATAGTTTTTATCTACATTATATAATATGCTACCTTCTACCCGCAGCGGTTCTAATTGAGCCAAAGACTCATTTGCTTCATTGCAGTTAGAAACACGCAGCGGTTAAAAAAACACTACCACAATTGTGAAAATAAAAGGACACTTAAGATGTTCGAATTTTAAGGTACATTGTTATACCGGTGAAAATTTAATAATTAGTTTCTTTTTTATGTATTGTTAGATGTTCTCTACCAAAAATGATTTAATTTACTGGCTACAAACCTCACTTGATATAGTAAACACATTTCCACTTGAATCGTTTCAACTTTAAAACACTGTACTGTAGAGTAAAATAGTACACAATTATCACATAAAATACTTCGACCTAAAGCTCTTTGACTTGTGGGAATATTAAATTTTCCAACATGTCAAAGTAATTAGCTGTTGTGACTGTCCGCGAAAAGAAAAATGCAATTGTGTATACTACCACGCCACACTACACGCCATTAACTTTCGGAGAGTCTGTTTCCACTGTTTCCACTTCCCGGTGTATATACTGGTTCTCAGACCTCCAAATTTACACATTATAGTGATTCACTGAATTAGAAAAAATGGAAATAAGCTTCATCAGAGAATATTGTTCGTTTAAGAAATACCTCGTTTTTCCCTATCTCCGTCTCATGTTACTTGCAAACTCCCTCCTTTTAACTTTATCACCTAGTTAAATGGCTTACCCAACCTGAACCTTAGAGGGAAAAACTTGCATTTTTTTCTCAGAATCTTGTAATGTGTCGAAAGATCCAATTCCTATGATACTGTTCCATGAATTTCCTAGAGGTGCGTACGAATGCTTGTGGAATGCGTTCAACATTTTCATTGCTTGTTCTTGGACATCCCGAAAGCTTCTGATGTAAGATGCTCCCTGGTTCAAGAAAATTTATTTTCCAGTGGAAGATACTAGCAGGAGAATCTTTCTGATAACATGGTCTAACGTTGTTCTGTGTTTGTATCCAACAACCAGTAAAAGCTTGAACAACTTTCTCCTGTGAAGACGGCATTCCCTTTAGTTAATGTAAATTTTCCTTGATAGGGTTATCTATAGACTCACTCTGATCGGAAAAGAAAGAAGGAAGCTTTTTCAGTTTATTTGTATCTTCGTTAATGTGTTTATTTATTAATAGTTAGCGTCAATTACTCAGTTAGCTGGATTAAAATAAGAAGAAAAGTAGTAATATGTTCCGTTGCTCGGTCACTTTTTACAATTACTAAAGCGCTCTCTTACATTGATCATTTTCTATATATCTCTTCCTACCCAACTTGAGGGATTGAATTTGGATTTACCTGGCTTCAGAGGTCCCACTGTTCATCTCAACGGCACGGAAAATTATAGATTCGACACTAATATCGATCACTTTCGATCATTTTGATATATATCCCTTTCCTCCATTCCCAAGTTGCAAACGACAAAGTGAAATGATAAAAACTATCTCAGGTCCGAACGTCATCTATGTTGGAAACTTGATGGAGGTCGGTCCGGTTGATCAAGAGCTATTAAATCACAAACATAATCACCTTCACGTTTATTTATACATTATTAAAATGTATCAGATATTTTGTTGGGTTGAGTTGGTTTTGTGTTTAACGTCCTTTTCAGCAGCGAGGCTATATGACATAGGACCTACTGATTAACGTGGGATCCCAACCACATAAGCTGCCGCCAGGAATCGAAACCCAGGTTTCCCACGCCAGAGGCGCGTACGCTAACCACTTTCCACGAAGGAGCTCTGTCACACATTTTGTGTACGCGCTTAGTACTGCAAACATTGTTTCCCTCTTTAATTATTTCATTTCTAAATTTTGAGCTAACTAACCATTATCTTTCAGATATACTTTGCGGGAAAGGTATCTTTGGAAAACTTCGATCATTCGTATGTGAGCAAGTGTACTAATGTTTCAACCCAGAACAGTGTCCATAACTTAAAATAATTGTAATATTCTATCGGATTTTATGGTCACCACCAGATTGTAATAAATTCTAAACAATTTATGAGTAAAGGTTCATGAAGAAGTCGCATCGACAAACTTAAAATTTTACGGCACAACCTGAGGAAAGAATTCTCGGTAAAGTTTACAAAATTGCTTAAAATTGTGTAATTACAAAAAACTTCCAATTACAACTATCAAAAACTATTGTAATGAAGGAAAGAACGGTAACAATCATTAGTAAAAATTCTCACGCATTTGTTACTTTAAGCAGTATAGCAGTCTTTACCCATATTTTCCACACTTCTGAAACGTTTGAGATATTGTAAACGTCATTATAAATTGCTACAAACGTCATTATAAATTTCACGTGTGTTGAAAACCATCCCAGTGATTCAATGTGATACTTAATCTAAGTATTGTTTCCTGATAAAACTTTTTAAAATAAAAAGTCATATTTTCAATATTTCGAACTTTTTGCATGTTAATTTGGCATTTATTCTGAAGTTGGGCGTCCGCTTTCGCCACGTTTTTTCGCTGTTATCTCCTTTCCACACTTTCTGCAATTTAGTTATTAGGTTCATTAATCCGTGCTCTTCATAATCTTTTAAAGATTTTGCTCGTTATCAACGTATTGCTTCACAAATGTTAAAACTGTTAGTACATTGCCCTTGTACATTCGCCATGTTGATAACATAAATGCTCGTTTCTTTCCCACAATGAAACTGTTCGGTTGCCTTGCGCCAAGTAGTTCGCTCCGCTCGCCGTATAGTCCCATGTTTATAACCGCTTATATATAACAAATAAACAGATTGTTCGAGACTCTTATACATTATCAAGCACACAAACGATCAAATTATCCATATCTTTCCTGTAAATTTTAAAAATTTTGCTGGAAACGGACGCCCAACTTTGGAATTCACACAGTGATCATAGCAACCGACAGTAACGTACCGGTACGACAGTAACGAATCAATTTGCGCTGTTACGATCCCAGATGCCTCCAAAGTTTGGATGTGTGTGATATTGTATCGTTCTTAGTTTATACCACTGAATAATAAATCCAACATCACAAATTATTGTTTGAACACATTGAATTGAAATACGAGGGTGGATCAAAAAATAATGCGTCTTGTGCACAGTGGTTCAGGACGAGCAAAAAGCTGGTCAAAACCCAATTTTTGAAAATTACGTTAGAAGGATACTTCTTTAGTGTATGAGTTAAGAAATGTTCAAAGTTTGCTATATACAATAAACACGAGTAGCGTGTAATGTGTGAGTAAGAAAGGGTGGAAGTTAACCATTGTCAACATGTCTCTGAAACAGTTGCCGAATAGAGTATTTGACATTCAAGTTCATAGCTTCATTCCTAAGAATATGTGGATACAAGAAACCTTGGTGTATACGGCACCAATACACCTCTCAAGCACTGCAACTGTCCTAAGTGACTATGCAGTATCTTCCATATGTACGTTCCCTCAAACAAAATATGTTAATGTGACAAAATCTAATTTGTGTTAGCAGAAGATCCACAAATTGCAGAGATTTAGTATAGTGCCCAGCGTTCCCCAGCGGATTTGTTGAAATGACTTGAAAGAATAATCCATGATGAATTGTTTTTCATGACGTTTAGGTGCGAATATGTGTGAATTCTTGAAATACATGTTTCTTTGTGATTGTGTGTGGTGACAGTACACCGAAATTAATAATTCTTACTTTTTACTTGTTGGACGTCTATAGTTCATCATGAAGCTGAGACATATCCAGTTCTATGAGAAATTGAGAGAAATAAAAGGTCATTGTCAGAGGGGAGAAACACGGCATGTCGAGACCTGGTTTTGACACAATTGGGCCTTGGTGATCACCCTGCTCACGTTAGTGAAGACATTCGAAGAACTGTTTCCAGGTTTTACAGCAAGTGTATCAAAAACTGTATAAGAGTAGTAGAAAAAATGACATCTTTCTGAAGACACATAAAGAATGGCTGGACGGAGGAAATCGGAAATGGCCTTTGCTGCCAAAATGAGTCGTCGGGCATCAGGACAAGAAGATGTACCAAACGTACTTCGTGAGGTGACCGAAACAACTTCGACTAAAGCTCGCAAGATGAGGCAAGCGTTTTCGAGCGCAAAGGATCACAGCATTTAACCCAAACCGTACACCAAAGAACAGGTGCTTGCATTATTTCTCGGTGCTAAGTTAACCAAAAGCCAATACAACTGTCTACGTGTTGGTACGAAAACAAGGAACACAAACATTTATCCAAGTTATCACCAATTACCCGCGGAAACATGAAATTCAGAAGCAGTTTATAGGAAAAGTAGGACTTATTGGTCACCTGGTGTCTAAAGTGGAAACTCAAACTAAACCCCGCCAAAACCCAAATGGCCTTATTTGCCCGTAACCGCAACAAATTTTGTCCGACACGAAATCCTGAGCGTCTCTATCTTACGCTTCTCGATTCACCGTTGACCTTGTCCAACAGTGTGAAATATCTAGCCGTCAGTTTTGATAAACATCTCACCTGGAGAGCCCAACTTTCTCAGTTACAAATTAAAATTCGACGCCGAATAAATTTGTTGCGAAGCCTCTGCGGCACCAACTGGGGTCTCAACACCAGGCTCCTTCTCCATACGTATAAGGTCTTTGTCTGCCCAGCTCTTACCCATGGTCATATTGCTTGGTTGTCTGCTCCACAGCACTTCTACAGCAAATTACAAGTCCTGGAACGTCATGCTCTGCGCACCGCTTATTTCTTACCGGCAAATACTCCTACTAGGGAGGTCTATCGGCACACCACCATACCCACGCTTTTACAACATCTATATCGTCTCCGCACTCGCTGTATACAGCGCCGTATAGCTGAGGCACATCCAATTCTTCTAGCTGAGGCACTCTGCTAGATCAGACTCCTGCACGACCACGGCATGCCTATCCACCAGTTGACCATCTACGTGCAGTGCATGAACTTGAGCAGGCCATGGCAACCTATAACCCACGTTGTCGCATCTATCAAAGCCATCTTCATATCTATCGTCCATAATCTCTCCTACTCTGCACTTCATCTACAGCATCTAAAGATATAACGATGATCGTACATCACCACAATCAATAGTTTCCTGTATCCCATCTATAACCAGGCGCTTCTAACAATTTTGTTTTTCTCCTGGCCCCGGAGAAGGCGTTACCTTCTGTGGCCCGCCCAGTTTCGACTGGGAATGAAATTGCAGTTTTAAAAAAATAATGTTGATAGATCCAAAGCAGGATGAAGTGAAACAAGCAATGATGGGAACACTATTAGGACATTTTTGCGGACCCACACCAATCTTCGCAAATAACGGGATTTCTAAACGACTGATTACATGTTTCTCGGTGATACTATCTGTAATCAATTCTGGACTTGATGTTGAATCCAAGGCTTTAGACAGTTATGCACTGGAGACAGCCAAACTCTTTGTTCATCTGTACAGTTGGTTCTGTATGCCTGGCAGTGTCCACAAAATACTTGTTCATAGTTCGGCTGTAATACAGAATACCATTTTACCAATAGATCAGCTTTCTGAAGAGGAATAGGAGGCACGGAAGAAAAGACATACGAACATTTCAGGAAGATCACTCACACAAATTCTCTCGCACCATTACGAATCGCGACATGCTGCATATGCTTCTGATTACTTGTGATCCCTTTCTATCGAGTATTAGGTACGTGGCTACCGGTAAGAAAAGAGGGTGCTTGTCATGCGAAGGACGACTGCTGTTGAAGACGTCGAACTGTAGAGGAGAAGGAGCCAAAGCAAGGTCCAGCAACCAAAATAATGAACAATGTGTTTGACAGTGATGATTGACGTATAGATATGGTTGACAAAATCAATTCTCGTTGTTCATTTGTGTGTGGGTGTAATGAAGACCTGTATGTATCAGTGTAGTGCAGATTAGTATGTGTGAGTGTACTCATGTATTGCATACGAATACGCAGTATATTATTAGTGTTTACAAACATTTCCTACTCCTTCCTGCAAATAGGGCTAGTGCAACCGAACGATGAACATGTTCGTTAATTCTTAGTACTATAATCATACAATTCTCACATATTTGGAACTTTAGAAGTATTTTGTCCATTGTTATAACCAATTATAGGTTTTGGACAAGTTTTCGCACATCCTAAACCACTGTGCTGTGGCATAAAAATGTATTAGTATTAATAGGCATGTAACAGCGAGTGATATTACATATCACAGTGAAAGAAAAAAAAGCAATGTAGAGGAGTCGCTAAAATTAATTCTCTTTAACGAGGGCGATTACGAAACATCACCTACTAATTGAACTCCAGATTATTCTCCAATGAAGTAAATTCCAATAAACTTTCTTGTTACTGTTCGTTATCCCATATCGGACTCCCGAAGAAAACTCATCGAAACAACTTATTGACCGTGCCAATAGCGACTACTCTCAGTCATGACTCCGTTTTCTTTCATTCAGAAATAGGAAAGAAAGAGAAGAAAGTAGAAGGGTAAAAGAAGGAGGTAGAAAAAGAAGAAAGAAAAAAATAGGGTATTTTAATAAGAAACAGATTACTGGATAATTCCGGAAATATAGTAAGAAGTCGAGAAATTCCTTGAAAGATGAATCATTCTAAATGTTATCAACGACTAATCAATTTTGGAATGCTTCGGAATAGACACATGTTCCCTCATACCACCCAGACCTAGCTCCAGGCACCACGATCGTGGGGTTGCCCAGACCTGGACCTGGAAATGAGAAAAGTGAAATCATTCTTTGTACTGTTATTCTAACCGGTGATTGATAACCATCCAACATCTGAACTCTGTTCTCTAGGATCGACCACACATATGAATTAGCCAAGAAAGAAAGAAAAAAAAATCAAACTTATAAACTCAATATAAATTTATGTATCGTATCAATAAATGTTTCAACTTCCTGGAAGAAAGATGTCGTATTTAGGCTCATCCTGCTATTTTTATTTCACTCCTAGAGCCGATTTAAACCATTAGTAGCAGTCCTTCATGACCTAGGTTATTTACCTTAACACATATATTAAAACATGACACATATATTACAGATGTTAATATGACAAACGATATCACTGAAATTACTTAAATTAAATCTATCATGCATTCACACGCTCACTCACTCAGGACAGTGTATATATGTTTAAAGGAAACCAACTAACTACAAAGATACAAATAATTTATTACATCCATAGTGAAAAGAAAAGACAAACAAATAATTATGAAGAAAATATTAAAAGCACAAGTTCTTGGTTATATATCAATAGAATACAAAGTGTTATATTTTAGTAAATTTTTATATATTCAATCATATTGACAAATGGGAAAAAAAAAATAATTACATGTATTATATCTTAGGCATGCTAAAACAAAATTATGATTTGCGACATACGCAAAGGAGACACTTATTTCACTTTTAAAAAAAATTGGACAAAGAGGAAAGAAAAGAAAAAAACTTTTAGATGTATTAGAACTTATATGAGTCTCTACCTCACATTGAGCAATAAAATATTAAGAATTTTGAGCGTTCAAATCACAAATCACGCACTACTCGTAGTGTCCAAAAACATTTCGCTCCATTTAACTTAGTTTGTGTTTATATATATATATATATATATATATATATATATATATATATATATATATATATATATATATATATATAACTATTAGTTTATAAAAACCATTCATCAACTATATTTGGTTTGTAACTCTTAGCAGTTTATATCTGCACTCGCACACTGCGACGTTTATACCCATTTAGGAATTTTGAAAATCACTTTCGCCAGAGGATGTTTCTCCTCTTAGACAGTCCATTTCCAAACTTATTAATTGAATAATTTCAAGTTATTTATTCAACACTGGGACACGTCATGAAACCTTTCCTTTAGATCACTTTTGTATCTATGTATACATGGTTCGGATTTGAAACGATCTTCCACAGGTGTACGGAGTATGATGGTTTAAATTGAGGAAAAAAAACTGGTCAAGTCACAGGATACATATGCAGGTGAGAAGGATTCAAGGTGCACTTTCCACAATGGTTTTAGGTTGGTAGTTCAGAGATAATATTCGTTATGATGTGGGTTACGTTTAGACCTGCCGTTACTTTTCAATACATGCCATTACATAATTACAGAGGTTATCATTTACATCGATTCAGAAGAAAAGGGAAATTACTTGAGTGCACGGCGGTATTCTTGACAAAATCTACATTCTTATATTTGTCGGAAAACTTACTGGTAAACTATAGCAACCAATACACGTTTGGGGGGGACAGACACGAGCGCTCTTACATATATTCATATAATACATTTAATATCATACTTTTACTTTAAAATCATATTCACATACTAAGTACATATACATTTCGACGTATTCATTTCTCTCTCTCTCTCTATATATATATATATATTTATAATAAATGCGCACACATTTAAATTAATCACCCCAACAATAATTTTTGAAAAGGTTGCAAGTACAAGAAAACAAATGACTTCCGACATTACATATGAAAAAGAAAATTGATTTTTTCACCTGATACCGCGCGTCTATAAATTTCAACTTTTATATAATCAATTCGTGCTTAAATAATGAAAAAAACTTTGTGAGGCAGGCACGTGACACAGAGCATTCCTAAAGATATAACTAGATAACCTAAAATACAATTTCCGGGCCCAGGTTAACTACAAGGTAAACGAAAACCAAAACAGAAAGGAAAGTGACCAATGGATTAAAAAAAACTTAAAGGGACGACGGTGAAAGAACGTAATTGAAGTGTCGTCAAATATGAAGTCGTTATTCATTTTGGCAATAGGTCAAAATGTGATGGAAGACCCAATCATTATCTACTTTATCCATGAATCGTGTCTTGGAACGTCTCAGCTGGTAATTTCAGATCAGAGTTGTACGTTAAATAAATCGTAAGCGACAAGTTCAAAATCGGGGGGGGGGAGGTTGAAAATTAAAAAAAAATCTCGAAGTAAGAAGGAATAAAGAGACAAGAGAGAGAAAGCGGCGCCAACGAAAGAAGAAAGATTAAAGTACTACTCACTACACAGAAGAGTGATCGAATTTAAATATATAACAACTCATAGCCAAAAATATTCACATATGCCGAAAGAGGGTAGTTTACTTAAATACGTAAACTAGGAGGGAGGCCCTGCTGCCAAGGATGCAAGTTCTGTGTCCATCAGATCCCAATCCCACAAGAGTTTGTTTGTAAGATTGAAACCCGAGCCCCGTATCCGGCCCAGACCAGCAGGATAAAAGGAGAGGGGGAAGGGACCAGGTAACTGCGTCCCCAATTTTGAAATCTCTAAGTAAGAAAAAAAATATTCGACCCCCTCAGAAGAACTAAGAAGGTTCAAGGACAGTAATGAAACTAGAGTAATAGCTAAGATATCCCTAATTAGTGATTTGCCAAAATAAAAAAAAAATTAAATAAACTGAATTTTGGATCGGTGATTTCTATGGCCAAACCTCACCGATAGCTCCCCTTCGCAGAATGCGCTAAATTCTGAGGCATCGATTAATTTCCATCACTATCTAGTTTGGAAACTAAGAAAAGAAAACGAAAGTACTCAAGGGAGGAGAGGTCGATGCCCGGGTACGGGATAATAAATTTCAATAATTAATTGTTTTGATTCTGTAACCCTGTCAGAGCTGTCGCCTCCATGAACATTGTAAGCTAGCCCGAGTAGGTGACGTGAAGAAAAAAATCTCACGGAGCAGGATATTCTATTTTAAAACCGACCAGAAAATATAATTCACTACAGCCCTGTTGTATAACTACTATTGTCTTTTCATAATTTATTATTCAATATGTCTAGTCAGCGACTATATGATGCTACCCATTCTATCAGATGGTATTACTATGGTTGATTATTATTATAACACATTAAACTACAAAGTATTACCATAGTCCGACTATATATCGCCCTCCGGTCCGCGTGATATTATGGTGCAGGGGTCAGAACCTGAGATGTTTGTAGCTACACGTATCTATTCATATATATATATATATATATATATATATATATATATATATATATATATCCACACGTGGCGAAGTATTCACTGGGCTACTATATATTTAACTATATGGGTGTCCTATCTTCTATATTCATCTACTACAATATTCATATACTTATTAATATTCATATAATATTCATATAATCATTCTTTTCATTTACTACGACGCTATATTTTACAAACACCCTGTTTCCTCTATCTACGCCCAGCCTATATACACATTTCATCATAACACTTTAAAATCTATAATCGCTACAAACATTTCCCGTTCCGATCACCGCACGACAACCTCACTCGAACTCAAGACTCTTTCACCACACACACAATACTATGTAATACCTGGTAGCTTTATTAAGAACGAAAAAAAAATCCTACGTATGTTCACTGAAAATAGAATTATCTGCGATAATATTTAATGTTTACGAAAATTCTGCAGCAACAATGAAATTATTCTGCAGCCACAAAGAAAAAAGAAATGAACATTTAATATAATTTCAAAGCGAAGAACTAGCATCATATCGCCCGACTTCTGTTAAGAAATTACGTATTGTTTATTTACTTCAATACTTCGACTTCTAGACTAAGCAGAATGTTGAAATTTTCAGGATATATTAATTTTGGGTCCTTTAACCTAACTGTACATCCATATGGGCTGTGAATTATACCTTCTAGGTTTTATTTCGAAAAGAAAGGTCAATTTCATGGAAACTAAATCACTAAGGACATCGATATGAGAATGACGGTTAGTACTGACTTTCGACACTAGAGGCTAGCGACGATATAATCAACCCTTGAACAACTGAATGTGACCTTGTACACGGAATTATTGTACTATATTACGTTCACTTTTAAATATTGTGTATGAGTTCACTTAATGACGGAATAATAAAAAATTTATCGCATAGCAAATACTACACTGTCCATATTTAATTATCTCACACACTCTTTCATCACTTAACTACCACTACCACTGATACTACATTACAAATATACACATACTACTTAAACTACAAGACACATCATGCCAATACACACCAATCATCACTATCATTAATACATGTTATACTAATAAATATGCACAGAAAACATTCAGATTTTACCATTTTAAATCGGCTCGAAAGGAAAAGGGAAAGAAAGGAACAGGGCCAACTGGCCCTTGTATTTACTAAATCACATTCTTAAAATCAACCTGTTTAATCAATGCCCCGAGGGGACATATCGAAGTGTTGACTAACAATAGGACCCCTGCCCTGAAGGGGCAGGAACCCGGAACAAACTACATGTTCAACTCATCCCGCTGGAAGCCGTACTCCCAATTTGGGAGTCAGATAGGAGCCCTTACTGTAAATTTACACGTGCATTATTCTACCTATCTTAACTACAACGAAATTAAATACCGCCATGTATGTTAAAAAAAGAATCACTCGCTACCTACATAAACAAATCTATATATGGACAGGTCTTATAACCCTCAATTAGCAGGAAAATCGGAAGGTGTAAATATCAGGGGAAACACTGATCTTCAGAACCGGTTTTAGGAAAAGAAAAACGGAAATCACACTACTTCTGAATCCTGTCCATAGCGATCGGAAGATGGAATCATGGCGTCACTATATTGCACTTACTATTTCAGCTTTTTAGTCCAGTTTTTTACTATGAAATTTAATAGTTCATGGCTCCTCGAGACTTCCAACGATTTTACATGTTAATAAAATCCAAATGTTACCTTTATTTGCAGCTTTTCTAGCTCCTTTTTGACTTTCTGAGCTGGAAGATCCGAATCCGGCGTCTTCAGTGAAATTCTTGCAGGGAATGGGAATAATCGCGCCCTAATATCATAGCGTGGGTTTATCCTCCAATCAAAACAAAGCATTTTGGCGGTGGGGCTTTGAAACGAATAAAATTTGGTAAAATCTGGATTAAACTAGATTTTAGAAGGACCTAGGTATCTAAAAGAGAGGTGAAGGGTGGTCCTGAAAATTCTGTCGAATTTTAGATTGGTTATTTAATCTGAAAAGTTCCGTCCAATAGTGGACCTATGTTTTCAGATAGCACTGACACCGTAAGAATTGTAATAATCCATTTACATATCCATATACAAGACTTATAACTGATTTAAAATATAAATAAAGATATTGATTCCCAAAACTATAATTCCTAATACATTTTTTACAGTTTTCCATGTTAATTTGAAATAGAATAACAAACAAAATTACGAATTATATGAACAGCCAGAAATTTTTTGTTAAACGTCAAGTACAGTCCGTGCAAAAAATTTCGGGCACCCTCCTATTAAAAACATAATCTCATTAGACTGTAATGGCATATTACAACAGTCTAAACTTCCTCTATAAAACTACCGTTCAACATAGTTTTCCTGAACACGTTTCCACCATCGTCTAACCCA
This sequence comes from Thermobia domestica, assembly GCF_964235325.1. NCBI lineage: Eukaryota > Metazoa > Arthropoda > Insecta > Zygentoma > Lepismatidae > Thermobia > Thermobia domestica. The sequence goes on from NC_137465.1 coordinate 52,881,498, forward strand.
GGCATAAATCCATTTTGTAAAAATTCAGGCGTTTGCTTCTTGAGCAATGACTTTTAAAGCTGTTTTAACTTCATCCAAGTCATTGAATCTGTGACTTTGTGATATCCTAAGTCACTAATTACTCCCTGGAGGCAGAGTCATACGAGACTTTCAATGCATCAGCAACATTCTGAACTGTGATGTGCCTGTCTAGTCGAAACAATTCATTAGGACTTTCCTGATTTGCATCTGTGACTGATGTTGTCGGCCGGCCGCTTCTCGGTTTATCTACAATTTCTGTTTCTTAATTTCTAAATTTCTCAACACAACGCCACACATTGTGTATATCCGTTACAGAGTTTTCATAAAAATTTTCAAGCAATCATGAATTTTCTTAGGTGGACAACCCAGTTTTTGCCAGAAATGCAATGAAGATTTTTTTCTTTTAACTTCAAATTCATGGTTCTAATCAGTAAATCTGGTAAAGCAAAGACTACGTTAGTAGAGTAATGTTAACTCTACAATATCATGCATAGATATTCAGTAGCTGTACAGGACGCATTACCTTTTCATCCATCCTTGTATGTAATATGTAACTTTACATTGGGTTGGAAACACTTAATCTAGTAATATTGCAGAGTAAGTGATATTCTCCCCTCGTCAGTATTTACATCGTTTAAAATTCAATTATTTTGCAATATAAGTAAAACATTCGTTCTTTGCACCGAGATAATTCATTTTGGACATAACGGCGTGAATTTGGATTTAACAGCATCGGAAGTGTCACTGTTTATGTCAGTGACACCGAAAACTATGGATTCTGTAATAATATCAGTAATTTTCTATCATTTTTAAATGTCTGCCTCCCTTCCCCTGTGCTAAGTTGCACCGTCAAAGTGAAATGATAAGAAAACATTCCAGGCCCAAACGGCATAAATGTGACAAATTTGATCGAGATTGGTCAGATGGTTCAAGAGTTATTAAGTTTTATATATTTTTGTACATCTCCTTATCCCCCTCCCCTAATCTGTACCGTCAAAGTAAAATGATGCAATCCATCCTAGGCTCTAACCTCATTTATGTTCTAAATTTGATTGAGATCGGTCGGGTGGTTCGAGAGATACGAATTCACAAACGTAATGTGGGGCGCGGTGATTCAGTGGTAAAGCGTTCACCTCCAGTGCTTGAGGTCCTTGGTTCGATTCCAGCTCGCACCGTGTAAACTTTGTAGTGGACAAACACCGTGCTCATGGGTTTATTCTGGGTTCACCCGTTTGCTCCCACTTTCTTCATTCCACCATTTCATTCATTTCTCATCATCACCGTCTCCTTTAGCCTAACCGGCATAACAGTGGGACGTAAAACTAAAACATTTCATTTCACAAACATAATAACTTTTATTTAGATAGATAGATACACACACACACACACACATATATATATATATATATATATATATATATATATATATATATATATATATATATATATATATATATATATATAGATAGATAGATAGATAGATAGATAGATAGATAGATAGATAGATAGATAATATTACCCACAACCGCAATGATTAATATTTAAAGCGCTAATTTTGCTATATATTAAATAGATTAAAGAAACATTTATATGAACTTCAATAAAGGACATTAACTGCAGTCTAAGCGCCAAGTTTAGGTGAAGAAAATGGAAAAATATTGTTCGTTGTGCACGACAAAGCATTCCGTGCAACATCATCATGAATCTTTGTGATCAATAAATGAAAGAAACGTTGCGAAGATAATGAATTTCACAGTGAGTGATAGTGGCTGAGAAAAAAAAAAACTTTCTTCAAACGGATTTCGAAAATTGAGAGTAAAAGAAAAAAGTTTATTTCGACAAAGTTTATATTACTGCAGTATTGCGCTTTTTTATTACGTCTTTATAATAGCTGTTCTATTTTATGGTTTATTAAGTTAGAATTGAATTGATGAATATTTTAGTTTGAAAGTATTTATTATTAACGTGACACCGCAAATACTGGAACACGTCATTAATACTGTAGCAATTGTCTGTAAAGAAGAAAATAATTCCATGCCCTGAAGCACATGCCCAATGTAAGCTATTGTACAGTAACTAGATCCTTGCTGTTGTGTAGTGTTTACAATAAATACGTCCTACCTCTGAAAACATTTATTGCGAAATATTTAAAACTTAAGGAAATGAAATAAAATTTTAAATTAACATCCCACGTTATGATCTTTAGGCTTAAGGTGGATCACTAGGTGTTCTCGGTGCTATACTAAACGTTGCTTGAATACTGCGGCGTTGCCAAGTAGTTTCGAGTGTTTAGTGGTGCCAGATAATGGAAATAACTGTGGAATTCTGCTTTGATATTTACTGGAGAAATTAGTTTTCAACCCTTATTGCAATTCACAGCTTAGTTCTGCTTCTCGAACTGCAACGCTAGAATCCAGGAATTAAACGTACAAATTTGGCAACAACGCATTATATTGTTCTGCACAAATTTCTTCTGAAAATATATTTCCTTAAACTTAAATTAATATTTAAATAAAATGTGAAACATAACACGAAAAGCGGTCAAACAATATATCTATTTTGTAATAAGATCGTTACTTTAAAATACTTTACACATTCAAATAAACACTTTAAAAAATTGAGCATTTCTAGTAAAATCTACCAGCATGTGCCATCTTATGTGCTTATTGTAAAATTAATCAAATATTTTCTTTTATTTGTTTTTTTTTTTTTTAATCAGAAGACGCAACCAAATGAATCACTGCCTTGTGTTGTAGCTGAAACATAACTTTATCTTATAGTACAATATTTACAATATGTAACGTTTTATTGCGCAGTAGTTAAGGGAATAAGCTAAAATATGTACTGACTTCCGGGCGGTGATCCACCTTAAGAAAATGAATGAACAATGAAATAACATATAAAAGTGTAACCACGAGAGAGGACGGAATACTTCCCAAAATTGGAAATAATACGAAATGAAATCTTTCAGTTTAACGCCCAACGACTGTGTCCTTAAGGCTAAGGGAGATGGATGATTAGGGCAAGTGAATAATGATGAAAGAATTGTTGGAATGAAATGTAGAAGGAAACGGGAGTAGTCTGAAAAAAACACAGGGGATCGATCCGGGGACCCAACGCCACAGATGTCTCATATGTATTTACTAAGAGAATACTCGTTTTTCGCATGGGGTGAATATGTTTCATTTTGGACGTAAAGTATTAATGGGGGCTGAATTTGGATTCAAACGGCATCGGAAGTGTCAGTGTTTGTCTCACCAACCCAGAAAAGTATCGATTTGGCACTATTATCAGTTATATTCCATCATTTATATATGTCTTCTCCTTCCCCAAGTTGAGGGACTGAATTTTTATTTAAACTGCTTCAAAAGTGTCACTGTTCATCGCAGCAATCACAAAAGGTATGTATTCGACACTAATATCGGTCGTTATCGAGTATATATATCGATAATCTCATCTATGTTCAAAATTTGATCGAGATCGGTTGGGTAGTTCACGAGTTAGTAAGCGACCTTCAAACAGTGACTTTCATTTATATATATCTAAAACGTTTGCAAAAGTGTGAAAATCATAGCTGTGGGGCCTCCTTTTGCGTCCAAAACATCTTGTATACGACGTGGAATGGACCTATACAGCTCCTGAATTGTGGTGTGTGGAATTTTGTACCATTGTTTCTCCAAACATGCTCCAGTTTCTTAAGACATGCTAGGCATGCTGGTGGGGGGTAATGAGATCGAACATGCCTTTCTAACTCAGACCACAATGGCTCAATGATGTTCAGATCTGGTGATTGTGGGATCCAGGGGAGTTGTGATACCTCCTCGTCATGCTCCTCAAACCATGATTTCACCGTTTTTGGACCGTGACAGGGTGCCAAATCATCTTCGTAGATGCCATCACAATCAGGGAACAATATTTGGGCCATGAGTAGAACCTGATCCCCCAAAATGTCCTCATAGGCCTTAGCATTCATCATTCCATATAGGGCTATGATGGGACCTGCAGAAAACCACGATATGACTGCCCATACTGTAACAGAATCACCCTCATCCTTTACAGTTGGGAGTAGGCAGTCTGTATCATAGGCCTGCGACGGTGTTCTCCATACCTAAATACAACCGGTTCATGGAAACAAGGTGAAGGTCAATTCATCGGACCACATTACGTGTTTCCACTGCTCAGAAGTCCACGCCTTGTGGTCGTTGCCCCACTGGATACACCTCCTCGCATTTACTCCTGTGACTAGGGGTTTGGCGATAGCGGCCCTGCCATGAATTTTCATTTTATGACTTTTCCGTCGCACTGTTTTCGATGAAACCGGGTTCTGTAGGCCGGAATTCAGTTCAGACGTAATTTTCATTTCCGTGGTCTTCCGTTTAGATGCTACAATCCGTTTTAATGCCCTCCGGTTCCTATCTGACAGGATTGTCTTTCGACCACTGTTGTGCTTTGCAGACATCGTTTGCCCATGAATTGTGTATTCCCTCGTGACATTGGCACAATGTCTTTCGATACCCTCACAATGTTCGCCACTGTTGCCACTGAAGCTCCAAATAGACGGGCACCAATGATCATGTATCTTTGGATGTCTCTCAGGTCGCCAATTTTACCGCACCACTTACACACCACGACACTCACATATGAACTGGTTACTGCTGACGGAAGAGGAAGGTCCACATGACACATTGAAAACATAACAAAAAAGAAAAAAACGGTCGGCAACCGGAACACGTGTTGTACAGTGGAGGGCCAAACTTACGTGTCCTGTATGAAGTGTTTTTAGATTTTTTGTCTAACCCCTGTATATATATATAAATTAAACTTGTTTAATACTTTCAGCGAACAAAGAATTTTTGTAATAAAATATGGAGTAAAAATATCTTTTTTTTAAAGTTAAACCACGTGAATACGTTAAATTAATTACAAGTGCAATTAATCTGATCATTTACTTTGTTTCTCTCAATTGCCTAGTCTGATATAAGTACTTACACATTTTTCTCTACTAATGCATAATCGTGTCAGAGCTTTTTTAATATTTACTTATTTCTTAACTATCTATACCTATATAAACTGCAGAACCGAAGATGTTTACTTCCGTATACATTTTTTGTTTTCTCATGAATAATTTTTGGTACGTTCCCAGCACGCTGTATTCTAAATCCACCCATTATTAAGATCCATTGTATTTATGGTTTCGTATTCTAAAAGAAGATTTTAGGTTTGGTATTAGCTCTTCTGAAAACAATACATTTATACTTTCATCAGAAAACTGTCACTAACCAAGTGCTTAATTAATCTCTGATATTTTCATAACAATTAGTGTGTATACCTATTCGAACCTATACCTATTGTATATATGCCGTACATAAATATAATATTTATAAAGTGGAGTCTCTTTAATTCAAAGTCTAAGGAGATAGGAAAATATTCGAATTATCCAAAATTCAAATTAACCAAAAACTCTCATTTTTAAGTAAAATCAAGGAAACAAAATAATTGTACTGTATATGAAAAACTAACATGCAGTGCACCTTTCCTTTTAAAGCACCACATTTCTTAAGGAATTAAAATACGCTCCGCGATTCGACATTGTGCATAAAACACGCCAATAGATCACAAACGAATCTGCTTACATTTTTGTCACTGCTTTTAGTTCAGTTAATTGGAATTGCACAAATGTCTCGCACAAGTCATTAGCTAGTGGAGGACAGGGTTCAAGGTCATTCACACTTCTATAGAAGGTATAGATACTTCGATGTTATTGAGGAAGAGGAGAGATGCATACCAACCTCCTTCTGCCAGATTCTCTAAAACGAGAGGGGGTCCAGCAGAGATGGTTTCCCACGGTCGCTTCTGGATAAGATAACAGATAAACAAAATCCAGTTGGAATTGCATTGCTGTGTTTGCAATTTGTGGAACACTACAAATTTTTCCACTGTAAATACTTCGAATTATCCAAAAAGGAGACTCAGAAGTTCGATTTATCCACGATCTTTTAACATTGTTTTTAATACAGTTTTCAAGAGGAATAGACTTTAGTTCGAATTATCCAATAATTCGAATTATCCAAGTTCGAATTAGAAAGAGTCCGTTGTATAGTTATTTAAAATAATATATGTTTTGAAGATAAGAAAATGCTAACAATGGTACTTTTGTATATGTAACAGGGAAGTTACTTTATATGAGAAACTAATCTTGTTGATAAAACTATATGTGTTGTCTTCTAAGTTATTGTTAGTGACGGAGATCTTATAATGTGGAGGTTTAGGTAGAATATCCAAATGATGAAATGAAATATTTCAGTTTAACATCCTACGTTAATGCCCTTTAGGCTAAAAGTGACGATGATTAAGGCAAGGGAATGATGATGGAAGAATTTGTGGAATGATAGTGTGGAAGGAAACACGAGTAATCCGAGAAAACCCACAGATATGATGTTGTCTACCACAAACTAACAACGAACCACCAGACGTAAGTGCTCTACCACTGAGCCACTGTGTCCCCACGATGTAAGTGAAAGGACGTTGCTCGAAGAACTTCATTGTGGTTGTATAATGATATATGTACCGTGTCATGCGAAAACGAACTAAGCGCCACTTTCATACTTTTAAGAAAATTACGTTTAAAGGTTGATGTCCACCATTAAGGTAGCCGTAATCTAAAGTGAAATTATGTTTCTTTTTTTGGAAAGGTGTTGGTTTTCCTCTCTTTTCGATTGTGCAAAACGTTCTAATGCTTATCAGGAACCAATCGTCGCATTTACGTGGATTTTCAAAATTTGGCGCTTAGTTCACTTTTGCATAGCACGGTACATATAGTGATGTATTATACCAGTTTATGTGGTAGCCACAATGGTGGTTTCATATAATAGTAATGGGTTTGAAACAAAGCTACAACATAGTATTAGAAGAAGTCCAATAGGAACATGTATGTGTCTATATAATGGTAAAATTATATTATGTATTCTCCGCTAGTACATAGAAAATAAAAATATATTTATCGGCAAGTGTTCACCATGACCAAAAACTACGAAGAAGCCGGTGGCCAGACTATGTCAACGAAGCATTTGACCACCATATAAAACACATTTGCATGGAGACTAATTACTAGGGCAACCCAAAAGCATAAAAAGCATAATAGCAATTTGCACATATGGTTGATACCTTGAACGTGGTTGTGGTTGTCTAAGGGTCCAAAAGAAACTAATTTTTAAAAGCATAATAAAGCATAATCTTAGAAAACAAAGCATAAAGCATAATTTAAAATATATAGCACAATAGTTGGAAAATTCTGTTTAACTGCTAATATTTAAAAAAAAAACAATATTTACAATGCAAAATCATTGAGAACATAAGAATGCAACAATGAAAAGCTTATTTTTATTTCTGCAAACTTTTTGGTGTAAGCCTTTGGTATAAAGAAAAGAAAAAAAGTAAAAGAAGAAGACAACTTTCCATGAACAATGAATAGTATACAAGAACTCCACACTATATTGTTATGTGTACCTCTTGAACTTCGGAACTTTTTGTACTTTTTGGTGGCATCTTTTACTTTCCCTTTCTGTATATGTGCACCTCTAAGGCGCACACAAGAGATAAAAAACTGACTCGAGTAAAACATATCTCTTTACAGTAGAAAGTTCTTTAAATAGAACTTAAATAGAAAGAAACTGGTTGCATCACGATATTTAGAACCAGTGGCGGCGATTGGACGTTAAAAGTGAGAGGGCAAGACACGATCTGAATATTTGTATATCAATGTTAGTTTACCTGGTTGATGCTAAGACTTTGTTTGACGAAAGGTTGTATTACTGATAGGATACTATGTTTTTCAGTTAAAATACCGTATATCGTATTTCATATTTTAAGTAAATTGACAAGAGCAACTGAAGTAGGTACTTGCCCTTTGTACTGTTAAACAACGAAAGTGTGAGGTTTGATTTCTTGATCATGAACATCCTAAAATTCTGTCTGGAAAATTATGTGGTCTTATTATTTAATAACAAATTTGCAAAACAAATAAATATAAAAGATAATATTAATCACAGTAAAGTACAATGAGGCTTGTTTTGCAAAAGTTACATTCAAACAGTGGAATAATAAACAACTTATTTTTAATTCCACACATGCTATTAAATGTTGTTATTACTCTTAAAAAGACAGTAAATACTACGAGCGTATGCTACGACATTTAAAGAAACACTTTTGTAGCTTTCGTGCCATGTTTGTTGCCATTAAGTGCAGTTTTCACTTTCTTGGAATACATCTAAACTCAACAATACTTAGAATCACTCCAGTTATACGAAATAATTCTGAAACCTAGAATTATGTTGAATTCACTAAATTTAATTATATATACACTCGTACATCCCTAAACACACCACTTCACTCGTATATTACACTGCAAAACAATGGAAAAGGTAGAAGTTGTTTCTTATTACTCTGTTTTTATTCAATATTCCTTACTATTAGAAAAAAGAAAATACATTTCAGGAACTGTCAATTTTTATGCAATTAAAGAATAACTTGTGAAAGACTTTTTTTTTTTTTGACGAAATGTTATCTCAATTAGTTTCAAAGCGGCTGAATAACATTGTAAGTAAAAAATGAAAGTACACTGCAATTATTGTGCTCCAATAGGTTAAATTTTAGACAATTTTCCGTGGCAATTAAAACTCAATTCCTGTAGCTTTCTTAACACCACGGGAAGAGAAATAACCAATACGTACTTTCGCAACGGCAAATATATGGCATCATTCTTTTCTATGAACTAGTAATATATACAATAACTTCACATTTCCAAATGAAACTATATACGTCAATGGTCACTTGAGAAAAGTGGGGGGCAACTGCCCCCTTTGCCCCCCTAATCGCCACCCATGTTTAAAACATTTAATGTATAGTAAATATTATACATTATACACGATTAATGTAAAACAATGATTGAAATAAAAAATAAAGCATATTAAAGCATAATTTGCAAAAAATAAAGCATAATGTGGGTTGCTCTACTAATTACCTTAGCAACGGACTAAAACTTGGATAGGTATCTCGGCTCCAGATCGTAATTTTAAGACCCAAATCCTGATTGAACCAAACCCACACTAGATATACAATAGACTTAACAGAGTTGTTCTTCCAAAGTTGTTAGAAACCATTGACTTCAGTGGATGCTAGATAGCCTATATGTAATAATTGACAAGAGACTACGGATACTATTGATTCCTTATATCAGGTCCAGTTCATTTCTTTAACCTATTTGTCCCCTAGACTTTCCCTTTCTCTGCTTTCTTCTCTGTTTCGGTTTCAGCAGTAATTACTTTTTTTTATTTAATTAAATTATCATGCCAACATTATCACACCTAGTTTAAGTGTCAATAATTACAGTTACGTCTCTTTCGTTGCTCTATCGCCTCCACAATACTATCATATGGTATGTTATTTGCTCGATTAATACTCTAGTAATAGATTATGATATCGAGTATTGTTTTTAATATTAAAATAATACTACTTGTAAAAAATGACTGAAAATATTCATCCTGCAAATACATATTGGAATCTGTAAGACCCCAAATACTTTTTTAAAAAAAAATATGCTGGGAATTAATTTTACCATATTGACCAACGAGACTTCATGTAAACAGTTCCCAGTCCAAGTTTCAGAAAACATTATTCATAACTTCTATATGTCTCAAATCTTTTTTCATTTATGCTTTAATCTTGCTAGTCTGCTTGTTTCGTCTTCTGCAATACCGTTGGATTTGTTTGGGATCAAGCAGCAATGATTGGTCTACTTGTGATACTCTACGCAAAAAATTTAAATGACGTTTTTAGAGAAAAAAACTGTCTAGTAATTATCTTCCAGCATTAAGACATATTGCAGCCACAAGTTATTGTATTGCTACATTAGGACATATTAAAATCAAAGTTTATTATCTTCCTACATTACGACTATTGCAGTTAAAACTTATTACCTTCCTACATTAAGACATATTCCGGTCATAACTTATTATCTTCCTGCATTAATACATTCCTATCAAAACTTACTATCTCCTTACATTAACATAAGACATATTCCAGTTAGAACATATACATAATTTTAACAAATTAAAACATGTTTCAGTTGAAACTTGTTATTTTCCTCCATTAAGATATATCACAGTCAAAGCTTATTATCTTCGTACATTAAGACGAATTAAAATCAATAATTATTATGTTCCTACATTAAGACATTCCTGTCAAAACTTACTATCTCCTTACATTAGCATAAGACATATTTCAGTTACAACTTATATATAATTTTAACACATTAAAACATGTTCGAATCAAAACTTATTATTTTCCTAGATTAATACATACTCCAGTCAATACATTTTATCTTTCTACATTAAAACATATTCCATTTAAAATTTATCTTCCTATATTAAGACATATTTCAATCAAAACATATTATCTTTCTACATTAATATATATATTTCAGTTACATTTTTATTATTTACTTTCAAAATTGTACGTAAAATTGTCCAAGCATTTTGGCACTGTTAGACTCTAGTGTATAATTCATGTCCATAAAAACCAAGTGTACATTTGCGGGCTTAAAATATAAGTATGACGTAAACTGAAGAAAATTAGCCATGTAGAACAAGTAGTCTATGAGGAAGTTTTCGAAACTCATATTGAAGAGATGAATATTGTAAACAATTAAAACCAGAAAGATAAACTGTTTGAGAATAAGGTTTATTTTGAGTAATGATGGAAGAAGGTTTGATGGGAGGAAGAAGGGAAGATTGATCTTCATTTAATTTATATTTCTTTCTCCACGAGACTGACCTTTCATTTTTAAGTATACAAACAGATTTATTATTTTTTTCTATCCAAAACTGATCATGAATTGCTATTTAAACATTACCTATTATACATTTATTAATTGCAATTAATTAATTGAAGCCTTTAATTGTGTATTGTGGAGAACCAAAAACTTGCACACTACCAATATTTTACCAGTTTGTATAGCAGATCAAGCCTTACCAGCATGACAAGTTTGTCGGGATGAGTTTAGTATATCGGTTTTTGTTTTCGAAAATATGAGTCGAAGCTTGACTGCCCGTAACTCAGAAACTGATGACTTGCACAAAAATATATTTCACAAGATCTTACAGTAGATCAAAGTTTACCAACATGCCAAGTTTGATTATGCTTGTCTAAGTTCGGTTGAACCCGTACGATATATAGTGCCCTTGATTCTACCAACATGCCAAGTTTGATTCTAGTCAAATGAGTTCGGTTGAACTCGTACGATATATATAGTGTTTTTGATTCTACCAACATCCCAAGTTTGATTCTGGTTGAATAAATACAGTTAAACTAGTACGATATATAGTGTCCTTGATTTTTCAGAGAAAAATCAGATAAAGGACAGAAAAGTAACATCTGCAGATTTCAACTGATATGTGGTATTAAAACGGATAATTCTTCGAGACAATATTGTTCAATGTTAAAGGTAAACTATATACGGCTTCTCCATTTGAGATAAGCATCCTACAATCATGACAGGATATCTATGATAGCATAGACTATTCCATTTATTAGAATTATAACTAAGTTTTGGAACTATATTATCATATCACCCTTTTTAGTTGTTTTTAAGTTCTTTCTTTCTTAAAATGATAACAATACCAGTACAGTAGCTGATGGAAGGATCTGACAAAGTGAATCTCTGACGGTCGATCTCCTTCTGGGTGTGTTCTCTTCATCATGAGTAGAAGAGAGTAGAGAAAGCTAACAGTAGACTACAATCTGAGATAGCTTACACGAGACGTTTCTCAACACATTCTCAATCCACACAAATTTAATTTGGATAAAATTTTAAAGACGATGTTATGGTTAAAGCTGATGGGTTCACGTATCGTGGAAATGTTTCATCTACCATCACACAATAATTTCCTACGTATTAAAGAGGGTTTGAAGACATAGTCTGATGAATGTAATAAATGAAACCCCGTTTCTTCCACTGGTTTTGAAATTTCAGCCAATCTCCTTATATAAAAATTGTTTGATTTATCTCTTTGTTTTAGATTCAATTTGGAATCTGTTTCTCTCTAAATAGTTTATCTTTAAACTTTGCGAATACTTTACCCCAAATGCAATGCAATATATACTGGGGTGCGCGGTGGCTCAGTGGTAGAGCGTTCACCTCCGGTGCTTGAGGTCCCTGGTTCGATCCCAGCTTGCGCCGTGTGGACTTTGTGGTGGACAAACACCGTGCTCGTGGGTTTTCTCGGGGTTCTCCCGTTTCCTCCCACTTTCTTCATTCCACCATTTCACTCATCGCTCATTATCACCGTCTCCTTTAGCCTAACCGGCATAACCGTGGGACGTAAAACTCAAAGATTTTGCAATGCAATATATGCTCTATAAATTAGTTTCCTCAATTAAATTTAAAATGATTTTCATTCTGGTAATCCTTATGCACAATAAAGAACAAAACCATATGTTTAGCTACGATAAACATCCTCCAGCTTCGTTTGCCAGCTACAGAAGAAGATTTGTTTATTGCCTTACTTTAGCTACATACTGAATAAATTAACAACTGTTTTAATTTTTATAGAGATTAAATATCTAGTATTCAATGCGAGAGACCTTTGTTCGATTCATAGTGGAGATAATGTGTATTAGATTTCACGACCCACGACTCATGTAGCCTAGTTGCTGAAAGAGGGAATTAAAAACAAAGCAAAATAAAATAAACTAAATACCAAATGACAACTACAAGGGGCGTGCAATAATAATTTTTGCACAGATGGTTATAAGATTGTTATTAGTTGTAATATGATTATGAAATTTAAGTGAACATACTTTGAATCCTTTTCTACAGGACCCTGTCACTCAATGTAGCCTGTAATTGCTGTGACGCATCTCGTCGAATGTTCTCCCGATGCGTTTGGTAAAATTCAGGTGGTTTTTACACCATTGTTTCACACAAGATATGAGGGCCTAGTCATTGTCGAATGTTTTTTATTTTATTTTATTTTTTTACTCACAGGCAGGCCTTCAGACGACCAACCAAGAAGAAATCCGAAGGAGCCAAGTTCGGACTATAGGGAGGGTGAGGGACGACTTCTGATCCCATTATTATGATTTTCTGCTGTGTGAGACTTGGTACTGTCACGACGGAGTTTGATGACCTTACCTTTCAGCTCCGGTCTCTTGATCTGGAGAGTACAACGTACCTTATTCGGTAACAAACAATAACTCTCCTTGTTAATTGTGGCGCCATGTTCCAAGAAATCTAATAAAATGACACCGCACTGATCCAAGAAAAAGGAGTCCAATTTCTGGCCTTATCTGGAAAATCTAGGTTTCTTAAACTGCTGTAAATAATGTTGAATACTGGCTCGGTCCAATGTGTGTGATCTCCGTAACTCGGAATCAACTTTCCGTGAATTGATGTAGCTTATTCATCACCGGTTGTACAGGAATTCCATTACTGACCGTTGTCGGGCCCTGATGTCTACTTCAGTGTCCATTGTGTTTACCTTTAAACCATAGGAGACAACAATTATTACCACTTTGAAGTCAAGGTATGTTCACTTAAAATTTCACCATCAAATTGCAACTAATTAAATACCATCTATACAAAAGTTATTATGGCCTATTTTTACGATAAAAACATGTATCATTGAAAACTTTGCTAAATAGTAGAAAATCTGAGTCAACAGTGACGATCAGTGCTTGGCCATCTGAATATGTGAAGGGTTATCAAAATAAGAGCTAATTCAAAAGCAAAGAATGTATCAATCTAACACATACTATTCAGGTATATTCTTCATTCTTTTAAATGTTTTTGTTGACTTTTATTTAGCTGCTTCTCCCATTATAAATAACGCAGTCCTTCCTTGTTTAATTTATTACCCAACATAGGTTTAAACGCTAATGCCTACTTGTCGGTGTGCCGTTCCTGTTGGAAAAATGAAGTGGCTTTCGTTTACAATTTTCCTTTACGAACTTCATGAGTCTTTACTCACTTCACCCATTGATAATAAACTTCAAAAATATACACAAATAACATAAGTATGTCACAATATTTGCATGTTTCGTGATAAAGCATACCCTTCCGGAGATATGCTACTTATATTGTCTACCATGAAGAAAACCCTTGTTTTTTTGTAGTTGAGCAAATGTGTAATTTTAATTGAATACCCCTTGACTTCAGTCATAAGAGACCCAAGCATTATACCCCGTTTTGCTTGTTGTCGAACATATTTTCGTAATGATTATGACCGAGGGTTTGTCAGGGAAATGACACTGTCCCAGCTATATTTACTGTCAAATTCTATTTTCATTTAAAGGTGTTAGTTACGCTGCTTCAATAGCCCAAATCTTGTGTCTTGTGTAATCCAAGCATTTCCTAACTTGATCCAATTATTAAATGTGGTCATGCAGTTCCTTACATACCAAAGGAAAATCTTCCTTGTTAATTCAATCCAAAATCACTGTTTCCAGCTTTCACACTGAGTGGCGCAACCACAGGGGTCCACCTGGCCCCTACCCTCCCAAAAAAGCTTCCAACTCAACATACATTTGAGGGGTGTAGATGCAAAAGTGGCAATCTCCAATTTTTTGAGAAATTGAGTTAGAGGTGGGACTGTATTATTTTTAGTGTCTCCGACCGAGCGGTGAAGTCTGTTTGGATCAAAACCTATATCCTCCCAGTAAAAACTGAAGGCGAATATCACGATTTTTTTTAAACTTGCAATCTCCGCTGCCCGGTGCGGTTCAAAAGTGACAATCTCCACTTCAGCCAATCAGAGGCCCGCTGGCGTCAGACGTTGCCATGGCGACCGTGTCGCTCGCCTCACTAGTTTGTAATGAGTCAACAAGTCTGTACTAGAGTGTTGTTACTTGCGGGGAAACGACTCTTTTGATCAAAGTACGTTTTTGGAAGGTAATAAAAGTAAATGTAAATGCTGTTTAGATTAAGGCAACAAGCAACGAGATTTCTGATAGTACTGTTTTAACTCTTGACTAGTTCAGTGTGTTTTGTTCACAAGTTAAAAAAAAAGTGTCTTTGTAAATCCTTCCCACAGATTTTTGTAATTATTGAAAAAAGGATATTTTTGTTCAAACTTCGCATATTTCTTAGTAAGTTAATAAAAGTACAAAAAACAAAAAAGAATCTTGTTGTTTGTCTGCTCACCTTTCACGCAAAACCCACGTTTTGATTGGTCTTCTGGTTCAAAACAAGCAATCTCAGAATTTATTTTAGCTCAAAACTGGCAATCTCCACGTTCATTTTCAAAACTTGCAATCTCCAATTTTGAAAAAGTAATTACAAAAAGTGAGGGACTTTCTCTGGTGAAAATTTATGTTTAACCCTCTAATATTGCTATGATCTACTATGCAAAATGTCTGTACGTTAAAATCTTATGGGGCTTACGAGATATCAATTAATCGCTCGTCCTGAAAAAAAAATCGCCCGAGTGGAGATTGCCACTTTTGCATCTACACCCCTCATTTCTACACTTTCTAAAAAAAATGTATTTGTTTAACAGAAAAATGATTGATGTAACATGAAATTTTGATCTGACATTTCATCTGTATTTTTTCTCTTATAAAAACATTCTAGTTCTATCATTTTTTTTCTGAAATTATAGGTGGAAATATTTTACAATTATATATAGTCTTTTCGGATGCAGAATAATACCTGTTCAATACTACATAGACATAGTGGCTTATAGTATTGGACCCCCTTCCCAAAGCTAGACCCTCCAACAAAAATTTATGGCTGTTCATACTTAGCACTTGAAATCACGTATTGCTCAAAGCCATCCTTGGGCAGAAACTTTTAAATAATGGCATCCTGAGAGTGTTGTAAGGCAACTGCAATGTTTCCTTAGTCATTACAAAACATTAAAATAAAATTGATGTCTTAATGAGGCTGAGATTTGACTGGAATTAACACATTGACTGTCAAGTGCATGATATTTCATACTATGGTGTCTTGTTTCTGCGCCGCGTGTGTGGCACTCTATACATAAGAAATAACAACCTTATTCTGACCCTTATGTATACAGCTTCACACACGGTTCAAGCAAAGCTATACGACCGTTTAACAGCCTTGTCGTAAGGTTAAAATGTCAACAATTGGCTTCCATTCAACTCTTGATATATAATATTTATACGTTTCATTTACAATGGCTCAGGAACAGTAGTATAAAAGAGGTCAAAATTACTCAGTGGTAGTCAATGTGTTAATTATGTTATGTTTCAATAATCACGTAATTGATACAAGAGGGTTAATTACATTTTTAACAAACGGATAAATTCAAGTAGTTTTCTTTGATATTGAGGAAACATTTCTATAGACAAAACTGAAAACTGTATTTGAAACAAGTAAATTTGTTTCAATTTTATGTTATTCTGGCAGTATAAACGTTTGTGAGTGACAGTACATATAAGCGATATATAACATGTTCTTGTCGCATCATATACAATTCATTGAATATTTGATATCTATGGTCATTAGATACTTTAATGCTCAGTACATTGATGGTTCAATTAGACAAGTAGTTGACCTTGTCTGCATGTGTTACGTGCACACATATAGAATCATAATAAAGCTATGCGATGCATGTTGTTACAGCATGAATGGACACTGAGCAGTCTATCATTTAGAAAGGTGTTGCGTTAGTGACACTAAAACACAGGTGAGAAACTCATTAAAAAAGTTTTACTCATTATAAAGTTTCCGCATAATATGGCAACGCAGATTATTTACAATTGGTTAATGTTGTTTTCACGTGGAATGAATGAATAGGTTCTCCCCCCTCCCGAATCCCCGCACATATATTCATGTTTCTCTCGCTTTCTCTCTTACTCTCACATCCATATATACACAAAATTGCTTATATATGTACATACATTTGCGACACAGAAAAATCAATACTACTGTGAGAGAAACTCACATGTCCATTAGACGGTAAATCATTACTCGCTTTAGACATTAAAAAATAAAGCAAAATAAACTTTGATAGCAATGAGAAACCACACTTTAACACACATACACACAGAGAGAAAGAGAGAGAGAGAGAGAGAGAGAGAGAGAGAGAGAGAGAAAGAGAGAAAGAGTCACAAACAGCAACACAAAATTCAAATTTATTTATCCTCTTCTGAAGTTTTAGATCGAATAATAATAATAATGATAATAATAATAATAATAATAATAATAATAATAATAATAATAATAATAATAATAATAATAATAATAACAGAAATGACTAGTATACCTGGAAAAGCTACTGTTTCTAATATTATAGATTTATTAACACCCTCCACTATTTCTGCACTCTCGTATATATTTCTGAAACGGCTGGGATCTCGATGTACTTCCCTGTGAACGAAAGTGTTCAGAAATTTATACTGATCAAGATCTGTTCTTATCACTTTCTCCATATCTCTAATGATTTCTGACATATGAGCTCAGAAATAGATATTGATTATACTGCAAGAGTCACCACATTCACCGCCATATTGTATTTTACCACTAGGACCACAATTGTTTGAGTCTTAATATCAACAGTCCAATTTATATAAACAAATAATATTTTAAAAGAATGGTTTCGTTTGCTTCTGAGAGGAATTCACATACAAATATCCAATATTGTAGATTAAATAATAGCAGACAAGCGCTTGACGGCCATATTGGAATTCCGTGTTTTTTGTTTTTTTTTTCAACTACGAGTATGGCCGATTTTGAATATAAGGTTTCCATGTGACTCCTAGTTTGATAGCAGTTTGTGTTGCAGTTCCTTTGAGATAAGGCCACGTTTTTGCTATTTTCAGTGCACCAAGTGGAAATGGAATAATGCAGAAAAAACCTACGTACACAACGCTTGTCCACCACAACGTGCACTTTGCGCGGGTTGGGATCGAATGAGTGAAAACTCTACCGCTGAACTACCGCGGCTTCCTCTTACAGTGTGAATAAAAAACGTAAATTTGCTATTTGAGAGTGTATACTTTTGACAGGAGCAGTCCTTCAAATCTGGGACTTTTTATTTTTCAAATTATGTAATAAGCGATAACAACCTGATAAAACATTATCTAGTTTAACGATACGTTCATAACTTGAATGTAACAAAACTTACAGTCTACCATTTTGTTCACTTAACTTTCACCTTGGCAGACTAGATTAAGCACTTCACTTTAGTAATGCAAATGATGATGGAATCTCCATAGTATTACACACATAGACTATTCTTCTGCCAAGAAATAGAAGTCTGCCATCTCTTTCATGTAACTTTGTGTTGTTGTGGCAGGCGAACTTAAAAATCTCACTTTGACAGAAGCAGTGGCGGGTTATAAGTGAAATATAGAGACTTTTAAGTTGCAAAAAGTATATTTAATACTAGTTGAATATACCCATGCTTCGCACGGGGGCTGTATGTGGAAGTCAACGTCTGTGGAAATATCACCATTGATCTCAGCGACCGCGAAAACTATGATTTGATACTTACATCAGTCATTTTGGGCTATTTTTACATGTCTCGGTATTCCCCCCCCCCCCCAGCTGACTCACAGCCCGCATACAATTGTAACTAAATTTGCAAGTCATTGCTAATGGAAGTGTCACCATTGATTGCAGCGACCGCGAATACTATGGATTTGACACTAATATCGGTCATTTTGGATTACTTTTATATGTCTCGATATCTTAACCCCCCCTCCCCGGTGACCCTAAACCGGAGCCGAATAGCGTGAATTTGGATGTTAATGCGACCGGAGTTTCACCATTGATTTTAGCGACCGCGAAAACTATGAATTCGACACTAATATCGGTCATTTTCTACTACTTTTACATGTCCCGGTAAACGCCCTCCTGAGACCCCCCTGGTTCGAATTTTGACAAACACGTTTAACTCTGGTCTGGAGCCTGGACCAAGGTATTTGTGACTAAAATTTGGTAACTCTCGGTCAATTTGTCTATTTCCTAAGCCGGTTCCGGTAAACACTCCCCTGAGACCCCCTTGGTTCGTAATTTGAAAAAAAGGGCTTCATCTTGATATGGGGCCTGGGCCAAGGTACCCCTGACCAAAATTTGGTAACGCTCGGTCCACTCGTCTGGTCCCCATGCCGCACACAGACAGACAGACAGACAAACACAAAAAACTCTTTATTTTATTTATATTAGATTCTAAAAGTAATATGTAAAATTTCGTTCACGGAGTCTTTATTGCGGCAAACTTGGTTAAAACGAAATATAATCATCATCATTATTAGTATTATCAACATAGATATTCTGCCGTTATTTGCAAATAACTCGCTGCAACTGAGAATTTTTCATGCCCCACACTCTTCGTATTCACGCACAACTTTTCTATTTTGATACCGTCCATTAACTATAACCTTCTCGAATTTCCTCTCTTTTGCTCCTTCCATACTGTCTAGCACATTCATCATGTTACATTCCCTTCTCAGCCAACGTCCTAACAAATTTCTCTTTTTTTTTCCTCAATTACGTTTAAAATTGTTCTTTCACTCCCACCATTTCTAATACCCTCTTATTCATTTTCTGCTCGACCCAGCTAATTCTTTCCACTCTTTTTCAGACTCATATTTTGAAACCTTCCAGTTCTTTTAATTTCTTTTGCGTAATGGTCATGTTTCCTACTCATATAGTACAATACTCCACGCGAAGCATTTTATGAGTCCTTTTTTCTCAATGCTTTATTCAAGGACCCACGCAATAGACTTTTCTTTCCTTCTAAATACTTTTCTCGCCAGTCCTATCTTTGCTTTTATTTCATATTCGGACTTCATATCATGAATAATACTATCAAGGTATCGAAAGTAAACTGTTCTATTTTCTTCCCTACTACTTCTATATTTCACACCGACCGCTTCGCTCTAATCACCATGACTTTTGTCTTTCTAAGATTTATTTTCATCCGATATTCTTCAGAGACATTCCTAAAGTTTTCTGACATCTTATTAAGTTTCTTCTGAGATTCCGCAACAAGCGCCATATCATTTTTAAAACGTATGCACCTAATCACTTTACATTCAAGCAAACTAACATCACTATGGAACGGAACTTGTTTTGGAAAAACTGAGGGCGGTTTCGATGAAAAACTAAACCGGTTTCGAGAAAAGCGAAACCGGTTTCGGTAAAAAAAAAGTAACCGACTTTTGGAGAAAACCGGAACGGATTTTGAAGAAAATCGAAACCAGATTCGATGAATATCGGTTTTGGAGAAAATTGATAACCAGTTTCGGTGAAAACCGGTTTTTAAAATTGTCCAAAACCGGAAACCGAAAAACCATTTTCTGTGCCCACCACTGTTAGAAACTCGGGTATATTTGCCTGTACTGTACATTTTCACACCGAAGCAGAAATTTTTTTCAAGAAAGGAAGGAAGCTTCTTACTGTGTAGTACAGTGAAGATCTAACTGTGTACAAAATTTGTAGGTTCTAGGTGACTTTTTTCCACCCAAAAAATGATGATACACAGACTTACATATTTCATTATTATTATTATTATTATTATTATTATTATTATTATTATTATTATTATTATTATTATTATTATTATTATTATTATTATTGTTGTTGTTGTTGTTATTATTATTATTGAATACAAATGCCATCTTACCTTTAAACAATATTATAGTTAAACTAAAGTTAAAGTCTAAGATTTAATATTAGTTTTGGGCTACATGTCATTAACCACACTATATGTACTATCGTCGCTCTAGCGTCATAAACGAATTGCTTGAAGGGGATATACTTAAGTATCTGTTTCATCTTTATAGATGAGGAGTGCTTGTAAAAAAAAAAATCGTTTATAACGATTTTCATCGGAAAATACACATGAGGATTTACATTCACGCATATCGTTTTATTCCGAACAATGAGATCTATGGATTGCTTTCCAATATATATCGGGTTTTCTGAAAATGGCGCCTACGGAATATAATGCACTATTTTCCAAGTCAAAATAAAAATTATATATATATATATATAATTGTATACCTCTCGATTCTTCATCTGGAGACATGAATTGTACGATATGAGAACGTCGCAGATAAAGAACCATAAAGTAGATCTACCAATCAATCAAATTATTACATTGATTCTTTCCAGTTGACAGTTTAAAGTCAATAATACGTTGACACTAGCATCACTTATTAACATAAGAATCGATGTAACTACTTGATGGATTCGTAGAGCAATGCTAACGGTTCCAATTAATATGCGACGTTACCATATAGTGAAACTTTTGATTCCCCCATAACAACTGAAGAAAAACAAAGAAGGTTATAACATTATATGTCATTTTCGATTTATTTTAACCTCAAGAGTAGTGTTTTGTTGTCCGTGGGCACCATATATGTATATATATTGTTGTTAACGACATCTTAAGTCAGATGGAAAGTAGATCAACCAGCACTTCAGAACCGTCACTTCAGATTTTGATTGGAGGATGCTAAATTCCACAACGTAAGTAGCTTTCAATTTGTTTCATCGGTATATTATCATCCAATTGATCAAACCCAGGAAGTCAATTGTCCTCTCTGTAGCCTCAAAGGACGCTCCTGAGCTCTGCTACTGACAAACTATTTTGAACCTGATTGAATTATGAGAGATTAGCGTGACTGACAGAATGCGTGTCTTGAGTTTATAATAATGATTAATAGTATTTAAATAATTTCGCCTGGTGTTTATGCAATTCGAAAGTCATAAATGCTTTGAAGTTTGCATATTAGCGTTATTCTCAGACTAAAAAATATTTCAGTTTAACATCCCAGGATTATCCCTTTGAGCTAAGGGAGACGACCATTAAATCAAGTCAAACATAGTGGAATGAGAATGTGGAAGGATACGGGAGTACCCCAAGAAAAGCCACGGACACGTTATTGTCCACAGAAAAATGACTTGGGCAGGGATTGAAGCAGGAACTCCAAGCAGTGGAGGAAGACACTCTAACAATGAGTCACCGTGTCCCCATATTCACAGACTAAGATACAGTGGCGTACGCAAAAAAAGAATCGAAGTTTACCCCGTCTTTGAACAAGATATTAGGCCTATCCAAAATTAAACATTATACATATATATATATATATATATATATATATATATATATATATATATATATATATATATATATATATATATATAGATATAGATATAGATATAGATATAGATATAGATATATAGATATATATAGATATATAGATATATATAGATATATATATAGATAGATATAGATATATATATAATGCTTGTTCCTAAAGGATATGACTTCAATCTTTGAACCTCTTCCCCCTTCCCTTCATATTTCGGTATTTAAATAGGATTGAAGACACACGGTGTATGCACTATTCAGAACCTAAACCATTCTCTTGTTCAAGTTAGGAACAAATTTAGTTTCAAAATTAGTCAGAAACGGCACCACAAAGCCATCGTCATAAATGTTTGAAAGTTTAAGTTGGTCGTTTTCAGAAAATTATATAAACAATGTTCTTAGAAGAACTGCTCTTCAGGAACCATCATTAAATCTAACATTATGACAATATAAAGACAGTTTACAAAATTTATGTCGTCTGTAAGTAAGTTAGATAGGAGAAATCCTTCTGGTGACTACTGTGAGAAAGATGGCCGTGATTATTACTCTGTCGTTATCTTTGCAAAAAAAGAAAGATTCTTTCAAGACCAAAGATTCGTAATTGGGTTTACGAGTTCACGTTGGAATGTCACTTTTCTGCTCTCACAGTCGAAATGATCAAGTTAGCTCAAGGTTCAAAATTACCCCAACTCACTTTTCTCTCTTTCTAAAGAAGGTCGTCCTGACTGGCTCCAGGTGTCACACGAAATTATACAGAGACGAAGTTCGACTGCGTCAAGTACCAACGCGTGTGTGAGACAAGGTAAAGAAGTGGAGGTGGGGTTGGGGGAGGACTTGTATCACATGAATACATCTAACCTCAGATTGCATTATACATGGCTGCGTTTGCCAGCTTCCAGAAGTGCTATTTTTTTCTTTTGTTTCGTATCCCTTCCCAAGTTCCATCTGCAGATAATATTAATGTCATAGTTCTATGCCTTCTTCTTGTATTATGATACAACTGGTTGTCGCATTACAGTTCTGGTTTCTTTAATAATTTAAAAATTTTATCCAGTAGAAAATCTCACGTTCCATCTCAATTAGTCTGAATTTCCGATGCAGAAGTTCCTTGGCGTACTGTGATAAATGTCTTACTCACGTAGAATGAGGCAAACAATTAACTTCCTATATTCAACGTCGTGTTTTGATGAGATACGAGAGAATATATTACCGCGTTCTGTCCACAATTTGTTTTATTTTATTCCTAATTATTCAAATGCAAATTACGGGGTTAATCTACAGTGTTAAACTAATTGTTTG
The DNA here is from genome assembly GCF_964235325.1 of Thermobia domestica. NCBI lineage: Eukaryota > Metazoa > Arthropoda > Insecta > Zygentoma > Lepismatidae > Thermobia > Thermobia domestica. The sequence continues at coordinate 52,904,942 of NC_137465.1, forward strand.
CAAGGGTTTTAACCCTGTGTTGTCCAGGTTATGTAATGGATGACAATGAAACACATGTTTTTAAATGTTGTTGGTCAAGAAAAATTAAGTAATTCGGTATATTTTTGACATCTAATTGCTACCTTTGATACAGCTTATTAAGTCCTACTTAATATACTATGAAATTGATTAAGCACTCCCAATGTTGACGTAGACTATACATGTACTTTTCATGGTGTAAACGATCCCTGGTTCGATTCTCGGTGGGGCCACTTGGTCGGAAAGGTACAAAAGCTTTTTCAGGCCAGCCATACTGGGTGAGGGTTTTCCTGGGTTTTCCTCATTCACACCAGGTAAATGCCGGGATGGTATCTAACATAATAGTCCGAGGTCGTTTCCTTCTTTTCTCATTCGTTTCTCCTCCAATTCCCCAGGCAGTATTATCACTGAGGGACAGTATCCCTCATATTTATGACGGGCTAACATACTATAGATGCCGAAAATACAGAAATCTATTTCCTAATAATCGTAGCACGTAGTTTTCACGTTGCAGAAGTGGCGCTATGAATGGTAACATATTGCCCCTATACACATCATTATAACTACTTAGGAAGCAGCAGAAAATAATTAATACCACAGTTCCGCCGCATGATGTCGCTACTGTCAATTGATTGAGGATTTTCATAATTTTGTAGTATCGTTTACCAATGTTGGAATTTCAGTGTTGTTGTGACTGGCGGGTTAGCATACTATTAAGATACAAAATACAGATCTGTCCGTTGAACACAAGCCTAAAATGAAAGAAAATTATTTTCTACTCGTCAAATATTTATTCATATTAAATTATACATCATTCGATTTGAGGTAAAAGTATATATTTAAAAGTAACCTTGGTAAAATGTAGTTTGTTAACAAGTTTTGTTAACCAAAAACGAATTATGTTACGTATACTGTGACACTGGTACCGGTACCTTCTTCTTCTTCTTCTTCTTCTTTTTTTAAATTCATTATCCAGAGATGCATTTGATGAGAATGTTTCAATGTCTAGTAGAAAAATTCCATTGGATTTTGTTTATGGTAGTTACCTAATACGGAAAATCTTGTATCGGAGTTTGAAAGTACATTAAGTTCCAAGATAAAACGACGTTCTCTTGTTGCAAATACACCAGAAATATTGACAACGATGTTACGCAAGAGTAGTCGCCTTAGAAGGGTAAATGACTTAAATTTTCATATGTATCAACATCATGGAAATAGCATGCATCTAGCTATAAATATAACTAAATAGGAAAACAACTGCTTATTTTATCCTTATACATAATTTCGTAATGATTTTTCTGTATATTATATTCGTGGGAATTAAATTAGTTAATTCCTCGTCTTGAGCTGTGAGCTCGTTTAGAAGGAAATTGCATAGGCTAAATCTTCTGTTGTAAGCCGTTTAACCATCCAGGACCTACGTTGTTTCTCTAAATAGCATTTTACATATTTCATTTCTTATCCAACTCGACATTCTCCAAGCATTCTACAACATGCGTTCTACGCACTGAGCTACTAGCTCACAACAGTTTGTTTTCATATGTATGTAAGTTATATAATTTATATGTTCGTATTGTATAAATAATTAAAACCAAGGAAATATTTTTAATTTTCATTTATTTTCATAAGCAATAATTTAAATCAGATATAACAATAAGTAAAAAAGTATCATATTTGTTCATTTCCTTGATTTCTTTATTTCCTTTATTGTTTAAAATAATTATGTTTAAAACATTGCACTTCACCTGCAAATCATTATTATTATTATTATTATTATTATTATTATTATTATTATTATTATTATTATTAAAGTAACTAACTCTATGGCATATGGAACCTGAAGGCTCAATACTGCGTTCGCGAAAGCTCTTCATTAACTTCTGCCCTTAGCCAACTGAAGCCAGTTTCTACTTTGTATTCCTATTTCTGCGAGATCCATCTTAATATTATCCTCCCATTTGCATCTAGGTCTTCCTAATGGTCGTTTTCCGATTAGAACTTTGAAATCGTTCTTACCTTCTTCCATCCTGGCTACATGAAATGCCCAACTGAGCCTCCTAGATTTGATGACCCTAACCATGTTTGGTAAATCGTATAAATTAGTTCCTCGTTATGAAGTTTCCGCCATTCCCTATTTCCGTTACTCTTGGGTTCGTATATTCGCCTCAGGATTTTCTTCTCAAATACTTTCATTCTACGTTCTTCCCTCAGAGTAAGCGAACATGTTTCGCAACCATATTATTATTATAGGAGATAATTTGTAGAACAGGTGAAGAAATTCTGATACTTCGGGGGTAAATAAGTTATAACAAGTTCAAATAATGTATTAAATTCCAAATAGTTCAGATGAAGAAGGTATTCGAAGAAAAAATAAAATATTCTTACCAGAAACAATTACATAAAACTGACGAAAAGGCTGGGGGCAGGGTGGCTCAGTGGTAGAGTGGTTACCCTGATGCGTGGGTTCCCTAGTTCGACCCAATGACACGTACGTTTGTGGTGGACAACATTGTATCCGTGGGTTTTTTCCGGGTACTCCCATTTTCTACCACATGCTTATTTCACCGACTTCCATTACCATTCACTTGCTTTAATTATTCGTTTCCCTTAGCCTAAAGGACATAACTGTGGGACATTAAAACTGAAAAATGCTGAAGAAAAGTTAATGAAAGCATATGTACCGAGTATGCCATTGTATGGATGTGAAGCATTAATTCTATGAGAAGAAAAAAAGAAGAATGGAAGTTTTCAAAATCTGCTAAAAAGGTTATTGAAAGTGAAATGCGTGGATAAGAGGTGTCGAATGAAGGTGTTAGGAATAGTGGGAGGAAAGAAAGAGTATATTGAAGAATATTTCGAAAAAGAAGACGAGATAAATATATTATGACATGCGGAAGAGTGATACTATTATGGAAGGAAATGCACAATGAAAAATGTTTAAAGGAAGACTGTGATTGAAATATACGGACCAAATAATACAGGATGTAGACAACAAAAGGTAAACGAAAATGAGAAGTCTAGCTGAGGATGGAGAAGAGTAGAAAGGTACATCAAACCAATCAAAGGATTTCTGACTTGATAAGTAGAAGTAATAATAGTAATAACAATTTGATTATTATCACATCAAATTTAATGTGTAGTATACTTTCATTTTCCAGGTAATTATCAATTATACGAATCCATGGGGAAAATATTATATCTATACAAAGTACATGCTAACCTTACATATTAATGTAGACTACATATAACAATAATGAAAGTCACAAAGACATCCCTTGTACATTTTTAGAGTGAACAATAAAGTACTCATTAACTATTCCAGTACATTGTAGTTGGACTTGCATCTCAGTACTACAAAATGTACTTCACGCGTAATTAATTTTAAGCGATTACTTCAGAGCCAGTTTTCAATTGCCAACTATGGTATATGTATAGACAGAGCCGCCTAGGATTTAATGGTCTCCCAGACAATTTTTTCTGTGAAGGTTCCGCAAACTTTTAAGGCTCACGTCAACGGTTGTCAGAAGTTTGCCAACTCTGTTTTGATGAAAATAGCCAAGTAATAATAGGTATACGTTAAAATCTCTGTTTCTTCGATTTATTTTCCATTCTTTTAAATTTAAAAACCTAAAAAGATCACTGGCAACTATCGCCGAACACGTATCACAAGCAATTGAAGGGAATTTTAATCTTGAATTGAATGGAGAAAACTTAAAAGTACAACGATATCGAGAAGTGGCTTTCTGCAATCGGTTTACTCGCAAGAAGATATCGGTATCCACCCGCAAAACTCTACCAAAACCGGAAGTGGTTGAAATTTACTAGTACTTTCGATTTTAATATTGATTTTTTGTTCACCAAATTTTAAAAATTGTTCACCAAATAAAAAGTTTTGTTCACCAAATTTTCATACTTGAACAACTACCAGTGACGGCACTAGTATCGCCGATAAACAGAAATAGCGTCAGTAGTTGAAAATGCGCCATGCGAGTGGTGGTTTGCGGAGACAAATGTGTTGTTCAAGTTCAACGAAACTTTCGACATGTTTACCACAAGGACCCTCCATCACGTAACAGTATTCAGGCGTGGAAGGATCTATTTTTATCAACGGGGAAACAACACAGCAATGGTAAATCGAGTGTGTCAGAAGAAAATTGGAAGCAATAAGAGTGTTTCTCACATTGCCCGAGGAATTCAATTCGCGCAGCGAGCAACCAATTGACAATTCCTAAGTCAACATTGCACGATGTGGTACACAAACGATTACTTTTGCGCGCGTATAAGGTGCAACTGTTGCAAGAAATTAAGCCCAACGATAAACCATAGAGAGAAGCATTTGCTATTGAAATTCTGGACAGGATTGATTGTGACCATACTTTCCTACTGAACGTTGTTTGCTCGGATGAGGCAACTTTTCACTTGTCTGGCTGTGTTAACAATTACAATGTTAGGATATGGGGATCTGAGAATCCGCATGTGTACACAGAACACTCTAGAGACAGTCCGAAATGGAAGGTTTGATGTACTTTAGCACATAATGCAGTTATAGGCCCCTTTTTTTCCATAGAGCAAACCATAACAAGAAACGTGTTCCTAGACATGCTTCAACACTTTGCTGTTCACCAGTTACAACATTTGGAACCTCAAGTGATAATACACTTTGCTGGTGCTCGCCACATTCGAGCCTACAAGTGAGGGAGTACGTTGATACTGAATTTCCTGACCGTTGGATGGGCCATGATGGGCCAATTAGGTGGCCTCCATGCTCTCCTGATGTTAACCCCTGGACTTTCTCCTGTGGGGATATGTGTAAGACCTTGTGTATTCTGGTGAAAAGGTGCGTAACCTTGATGAACTGAAAAACAGTATTAGAAATACGATTGCTTGTAAGAGTTACAATGAGTTAGAATGACTTGTAAGTGAGGCCAAATAAACATTTTGAGTTCTTTAAAAGCATATATCTCTGTATCTCTGACCATATTAAGACTATGCACTTTTAAAAACCGCCCAGGACACCATATATATATATATATATATATATATATATATATATATATATATATATATATATATATATATATATATATCGATCAATGTCTAAGAAAAAAAAAACTTTAACTGGTCTCCAACATAGAACCCCTACTTCACTGCACCAATAGAAGAAATAATCGAAACAAGCAAAAATGATACTCTAAAATTTCTAGAAAACCTAGTAATTTGGGCCCCTCTTTGTCCCCCTGTGCTAACGCACAGATCTCAACATCAACTGAAAAATACTACTGGGTATACTGAATGTGTATACACAACTTTAAGCTCCTACCTTAAAGAGTAAGGGCGACAAAAAATATTTAACAATGTGCTAAAAAAATATCCCAAAATATACGAGATATGTGCATAAACAGAATCTCAGATAAAATTTTCCTGAGACTCGTATTAATCGTGATTAGTACTTCATTCTTTTCAGAATAGAACATCCTTTAAATCAGTACCATTTTCAAGTCGCCATCTTGTATTTGAGGGGGGGGGGTGGAAATCGAAAAAAAAATTGTTAAAAATATCCCCTTTTTAACTATCTTCCCCTCTGGACCTCCCATGTTAACGCAGAGATTTAAAACAAACCTAAAAACTACGAACCGGTTACTGCATGTTTGTGCAAAATTTCAATCTTCTAGGTGCAAACGTAAGCCCGCCAGAAACATAATAGAAATAGGCCTAACAAAATCATATTTTTTAAAGTTATGACGTCATCGGACCTTATGTTTCGACGCAGAAAAGCGTGAAACCATACGTAACGTGTTCTATAATGCCTCCAGAGAAAAAGACCCGAAGAAAAAAGCTTTATTGGTACTTTTTAAATAAAGTAATGAAGAAACTGCTCTAGTACCTAAAAATAGTCACCATAATTTAAAACGGTTATTAACCAATGTTTTTGACTAAGGGGGCGCGGTGGCTCAGTGGTAGAGCGTTCACCTCCGGTGCTTGGGGTCCCTGGTTCGATCCCAGCTCGCGCCGTGTGGACTTTGTGGTGGACAAACATCGTGGTCGTGGGTTTTCTCGGGTTCTCCCGTTTCCTCCTGCTTTTTTCATTTCATTCATTTCTCATTGTCACCGTCTCCCTTAGTCTAACCGGCATAACCGTGGGACATAATACTTAAAGATTTCATTTCATTTCAATGTTTTTGGCTACTTTGCTAATGCCTGTGCTTTTTATGTCCATGGTATCCAGTTCGAATCTCGTTGACAGCCATTACCTCGAATGTGAATCTCAGTAATGATTCAGGTGTCATTTTACTTTTTAGGTCTTGTTTCATGTAGCATCGGTACTGGAAAAGGCATTTTAATAAAATACCAGTCAATCAATAAATGAAATTACATGTCTAATATGATCTTAATATAACAACAACTCAAGTAACAAAACATTCAGTAATTCTTTTCTTATAATATAGTGGCAAATGTTACTTCCTTGTTATGTACTGTAACTACGTTACCAATCTTGAATAAATAAATAAATATATCAACATATTTCTTTCAATTTTAAAGGTGGCTTGGAAACATATATTGAATTTCTTATCTTTTGTAGGTAGTAATATACAAATCAGTTCATATTAGTTCTTGATAAGAAAGAAAAGAGATACATATACGTGACAATTGATATGGCTAGTATTTTAAAAAAGACGACGACCATTTATGGATGGTTTGCGTGTCAAACTCATTCTCGCAAGAGATATTTTACCTTATAAGTTATTGTATATTAAACTGTTTTATTCTTTTTATTATTTTATTCAAATTTTTATTGTCTCTCAAGAAGAGACTTACAACAAGCAGAGGTATTTTGCGGAAGATTTATGACCTGCTATCGACAAAATAACGATAAAATAATAATATTAATAATAGTTTAACTTTGAGAAAAAATTATTTAAATTAATATATATTTTATTCCCCTATTGGAGGAAATGGAGTTACCTTTTTTTTTTTTAAACCCTTCGCGTCTCATAATTTGGTGAACAGTTAGAGGAACACGATATCATTCATCACGCATTTTCTATAGATAGACATTTTCTCTTTTCAACCCCATTTCTCTCTTTTTTTCCATCTCATTTTATCCGTTCTTCGCTCCGATCTGTTTTATTATTAATTCGGTGTTCGCTGTTTCTCGTTAGCCGCATTCCAAACTGTTTTAATACGTAATGAGCTGTAACATTGAAGCAATTTTTCTTCCTCCAATAAATATTTTTTTACCTACTATCTTTTTCAATTTTTTATTTGTTGTGCAGAAAAGGCAAGGTCTTGGTACTTGGTACACTTTTCTTCGGAAGATAATATTTATTTCATAGATAGTTATCAAAATAATGGAAACATCTTAACGAAGTGCAACTAACCTGATGAATAAGACGTAGAATTACTTACGTTATCTTTGATAAAGTTTATACGAAAATATTTCCAGAAGTTTCAGAACTGACAAACCTGACATTGAAATGTCGTTCATGGCATATAATGTCATCTATGAAATAAATGAGTCAGTTTCTACTGTCTAGTTGTGTAGCTATCTATGGAATAAATCATGTATCAGTTTCTACTATCTATTTAGGTCGCCATCTATGGAATAAATATTGTATCAATTTCTACTGTTTAGTTGAGTAAGTACATTGGAGGCTGATCATCTGAATCAGTCGCTGTGCGTTGAGCTCGCATACTACATGACAATGCTCTAGTCCACACGGCTGCAGTGGTAAATCTGGGTTGTTGGTGGGTGATGACTTTCCTCGAAGCTACAGTATTTCACCGCAGTCTTGGCAACAACAGACACGTGGACTGGAGCATTGGCATGCATTATTTGTCCAACGCACAGCGATTGATTCAGATGATTGCCTCCAATGTACTTACCCAACTAGACAGTAGGAACTAATACATTATTTATCCCTAGATGGCGACGCAACTAGACTGCACAAACTGATACACCATTTATTCAATAGATGGCGACGTAACTAGACAGTAGAAACTGATAAATTATTTATTCCGTAGATGGTGACGCAATTAGACAGTAGAAACTGGTACATTATTTATTTCATAGGTGAGACCATATTCCATGAAGGGCTAGTTACCTGATATTTCATTTTCAGGCAGGAAACTTGTGGACATATCCTCGTATTCGTCATGGAATTGATGCATATACCTCCTGAATCGTTTCCAGTGGAATAGTGGACCATTCTTAATACACCAGGACATTAAATTCCGTCAGTAGTAATAGATACAAGAAATCTTTATCTGAATCATTGCTCTAAAATGGGTAATTCCTAGAATAATATTTAAGTCGGAGAATTGAGCAGGCTAGGTGAGGCATTAAAGTTCGTCTTGATGTTCCTCAAATCAAGTCTGGACATGTACTGTATGTCTCTGTATGACAACTAGTTTTCATTTTCAAATATTATGAAGTAGTCAGAGAACAACACCTGTATTATAGAATGTTATAACTGTTAGAGGAGTTATTTTTTGACCCATTTTTAGGAACATTTTTCTTTCATTTGATATAAGGAATTACCTCCTAAATTTAACACGACCTTCATTAATGCCCTGAATAGAGGAAGCCACGGCTCTCCAACAAATCGATAAGTAAAACTTTGATCTCAAAGATTTATAGATCTATATAATAAATTGTGTAATTTTGTAATAATATTTTAACTATCATAAATCCAATAGGTTTGAGTAATTTCGTTGGCATTGATTGATGTTGATTCTCATCTGTATGTTCCATGTATACAGTATTCATTTGATATTTAACATACTACGGTCTATCACTAAGACAGAATTGTATTGTTTAACCTATTCTCTTGCTTCAAAATAACATTTGGTCGAGCCCTTTTTTCCCGGAATTGGATCAAAATCTTCTCCCACAATTGGGTTGAAGAATAGCCAGGACAAATAGTCAATGAGTTGGAATGTACGATCCAAAGAATCTGAAGAATCTTACATATTTCACGTAAATGAACTTCATATGATGACAACGCCAACTCTTAAAGATAATAGAATATTTATTTATCTTTGAAACTACATCTTTTCCCATCTCAAGATCATGGATGCTGCTTTTATAGAAATACATTCAATTAGGACCTTCTACAGTTCTCAAACTCTCATCTAGTTTTTGAAATACATAGATTTGTATTCGTGCAATTAAAATTACTAAATAAAGCATATCTTATACAGCTAAAATTTTGACTCGAATTTTGGACACAAGGTTTGTGTGCAAGAACAAATTAAAAAGTTGAGAGAGAGCAGTTCATGTCCAGGAAAGGTAAGGGCACAAGAGATGCAATTGAATTATTAACGGTGATTGGTGAAAAGTTTATAGAAAATGAGAAAAAGAGGTATTTGGTATTTATTGATCTAGAAAAGGCTTTTGACCGTGTGAATTTGAAATTGTTGTTTGAAGTTCTAAAGAAGGTTGGATTGGAACGGAAACATTGAAGACTCATAAAAAACTTATATAAAAACCAACAAGTAGGTGTTAGAATAGGGTAGAAAATGAGAGAGAATAGTGCAATTGCATGGAAAATTCGACAGAGATACTATCTCTTGTCAACAACATTTAATATTTATCTAGAAGAGATAGTGAAAAAGAGCATACATAATAAAGACGACATATCAGTAGAAGGTAGATTGATTAGGTATGTACGGTTTGCAGATGATATAACTCTTGTTGCAAAATCTGAAGAGAAAATCAATAAGATATTAGAAAACTTGAGGAAGGGCTGTGAAGAATATGGGATGAAAATAAATGTTAGAAAGACAAAAGCCATAGGGATTGGAACGAAGGGGTTGGTGTGAAATGTAGAAGTAGGAGGGGAGAAAATAGAACAAGTGACTAGTTTTCAATACCTGGGTAGTATTATTAGTGATGATAAGAAGTGCGAACGTCAAATAAAAGCAAGGATAGGAATGACGGAAGAAGACTTTAGGAGGAAGAAAATACTATTTTCTGGTTCCTTGAATGAAGAGTTGAGAAAAAGACTCATAAAGTGGAACTTTGAACAAAAAATCATAAAGTTCTTTGTGTGGAGTATTGAACTGTATAGGTCAGAAACATGGACGTTACACAAAAATGATAAAAAACGACTTTAAGCTTTCGAAATATAGGTGTGGAGAAGAATAAGAGAATTAGTTGGGTCGAGAGATAAAAGAGTGAGAGAGTCTTAAAAATGGTGGGGGAGAAAATAAAATTTTAGATATTATTAAGAAAACAAGAGAAACTGTTTGGGACATCGACTAAGAAGGAATTGTATCATAAGGGACGTGATAGAAGGTATGGCTTCAGGAAAGAGAGCAAGGGGTCGAAGGAGACTACAGTTACTTAAGCCTGTTCCAGGCAACCTGATAGGAAACTTCCCTACTTCTCACCACTTACCCCTGCAGAAGGGGAAAGCAATTCGTTGACCTTCACAGAGTGGGAAGCTTTTCTAATAAACAGAATCGTGTAAGCTCTAAATCCGTACGTCAATTTGCTCGCACCTGATGTTGAGAAAGCACTGCTGTTCCTTTTAGCTATCAACTCCGAATAACAAACAATTACTTTTTTTAAAGCTTTGTCTTGTAGAAAACTATTGGAGATTATTTATGTACTAAAGTTTATCCGGGGCCGCGGTGGCTCAGTGGTAGAGCGTTCACCTCTGGTGCTTTGATCCCGGGTTCGATCCCAGCTCCCGCCAAGTGAACTTTGTGGTGGACAAACACCGTGTGCGTGGGTTTTCTCGGGGTTCTCCCGTTTCCTCCCACTTTCTTCATTCCGCCATTTCATTCATTTCTCATAATCACCGTTTCCTTTAGCCTAACCGGCATAACCGTGGGACGTAAAACTCAAAGATTTCATTTCATTTCATTTAAAGTTTACCCTACTGTAAAACATTTTATTGTCTTAACAAATATCGAAAACATTCAAATCAATAAGAGCTCAATCTGCTCAATTTTGTACGAATGTGGAAGTTGATTCCTAACACGAATACAAGAACGAGAACTGCGGGGTTTTGAAAATAAAATGTTGATAAAAATATTTGGAGGAAAAAAGACATATATTCAGGTGAATTAAAACACTATACATGTTTTTATTTCACAACAATTACAGGTCACCGAGTGTTCTAGAAATAGTAAAGTTAATACGTATAAGCATGACACATTGCTTGTATGGGAAATAAGCAGCAAGTCATTAAGTCATAAGAAATACGCACAAAGTCATTTAAGTCCTATTCAAAAAGCCTAGGAAAAGGAGACCATTAGCTGAGTGAAAGAGAAAGCTTCCAGACAATGTAAAGCAGAATCTTTGAAGGATGGTTGGTAACAAACATGGTACATTGACTTACCACAGGTTAAAATTTAATGGAAAAGTTTGTTTCTGCTACGATGAGCCTTTGAGCTCTTTAAGCCAAAACGCTCGTTATTTTTGTATAACTGAACCAACTCGTATTTATCGTTACTCTTTCTTTCTTATACAATACTCCACTCTTGTTACAACATTAGACTATCGTGCACGTCTGGGGCCGCTGTGTCTCAGTGGTAGAGCTTACACCTGTAGTGGATGGGTCCCTGGTTCAATCCCAGCTCACGTTAGGTGAACTTTGTGGAGGACAAACACATTATTGGAACACTATTGTCAGTGTGCGTATATATAGTTCTTTATCTTCTTGTTCTTTTTAATGTAAGAACATCTGTTAATAAGAGAGGAAGCGAGAAGTGTTTTTTTAGTATTTCAGATTTTATTGTTATCATCTTAACGCTCTAATAATTCACCCATACATATCGCACTTGATTTTCGATTTTACACCGTGCGCGTAGGTTTTTTCGGGTTCTCCCGTTTCCTCCCACTTGCTTCATTTCATCGTTTCATTCATTTCTCATCATCATTGTATCCTTTAGCCTAGCCGGCATAATCGTGGGACGTAAACCTTATAAAGATTTCATTTTCGGTTTTCGATTTTATGTTATGAAATTATTGTATTAATAAGTAAATACCCATTCAATTACCAACCCTGCCATCCCTTGCCATTCCAACATTATGTTACAAGCCGAATGCCAAGAAGAAGGAAAATAAACAATACAACTGTTTAATAAAAAATAGCACGTGTTACTTATTTCACCAATACAGGCAAATATAATTAAGTGTTTTAAAATACGCAGTGTTATTATGAAAGTTGTAATTTATTATTTAGACATATTTAGACACACACTATACTTCCGTGTGCGGGGGCTGATGGTGGAAGACGGAACACCAATATTCACCTGTACTTGAGCGTGGTTGGGAAAAGAACTTCTTCTTTTTCCTATCAGGTTACATGAAACAAATTATAGATGATATCAAAACAGAGAAATCGCACGTGAAGACGAAGAGGTTAGCAGAAGACGGTGGAACATGGAAGCTTCTCAGTTGAGGCAAGTGCCCTTCCAACGATGGCAAAATACTTATGATGACGCGACAAAGCATTTTTCTGATCTTTAATCGTTCACAAACGAGTATTCTAGACATCAATTTTAACCAACTAGTCCTTAAAGTCATACAATACGTATAAAGAGCTCTCGCAGGTTTACAATTAACCTTTCTTTCATAAGCACATTATTATTATTATTATAGCATGTTTTTTTCTTGCTTAATAATTTTTTTGTGAGAAGCCACTGACCATTTGCGACTCTGTTGTTATTTCTCTAAATTGACATTCACTGTGATAAATTGCTGTTATCAATTATATTAATCTTCCAATTGGAATGATATGATATCAATCTTTACATATCTTTGTTTTCTATTATGAATGTCAGCAAATTCTTGGGATTGGCACATCACAACCAATTTGACATAATTTGCAGTCTCTGTTTACATCATACGGTGGAACAGATAGCAAATAGCAACACTGTTGTACTCTAATCAAACAGAACCAGCCTATTCAGTTTCCTGAAAGGTAATGATTTGGGAGCTCTTCACCCTGTGTCTAATGATGTACCTATTTAACTACTATTTGTGTTCTATTGACATAAGATATCATCCAATTGAAGGAAGGATACTCAAATATTTCTTTTTTTTTTTATCACATTCCTTAATGTTGCGAATGGTAACTCCATTTTTTTTCTGGTAAAACTCTTACATTTTCTTCTTCAAAACCTTTTAAAAATATTTTGAGGTTTTAACATTAAACCATGAAGGAAACATTCCTGGTAGTTAGCAAGCGTAATGTGTGATTATGTCATTGTGTTCATTTTTAAAAAAAAATCATGAATTGTTTTTTCAAGTAGTGTTAAATATCTCTTTTTTTAAAATAGGAAAACACCGATATTTATATGCTGTTTAATGAGGGACAATTTAAACTCTAATTTTGTTAGTTATACATTATTCGAACCTGTAATGCTGTGGTCGGACTTTGACTGATTAACTGATATGAATTTCTCCCTTTTCAACATTCAGGCTAAATCAGACTCTGTGATAACATGCAAGACAGGAAACATACGAATTCGCTACGTAGAGACATTCTGAAGTTAAGAGACAAGACACATAACATGTTCTAATCCCTTGATCGCTTCCAACTTAAGTCACAAATATCTTTCACTCACATTGTTTTTACTTTTCGGCAATTTATATAGTTGATATTAATTATAGTTATGCGTTAGTAGTCTTTACAAAATATCGTTTCGCTACTGATCAAATTCGACTAGAGTTTTGAAAGCATACTTTACTTTCGTAGGATATAGCCAATTGAAACTTGAATGCTAATTCGCTGGGATTAAGAAAGGCTAAAGACTCTAGAAAATCATTAGAACTAAAAAGGTACAAACAGGTAAAAAAAAAAATAATAAGGATTATTTAGTAAAGCAGAAACGAAGAAACCTGATAGAATGTACTCATCAGGAAATATGATGATATTGATTTAAACCAAAGGATATAACAATAAGTGCTATATATGATAGCTTAGATGATCCGAGCACTGTCATCAAGATGATTTGAGAAGAATGAATGGATCTGCCTTTACCGTGAGGCAGAAAGTTGAAATGTTTCTATACCATATTAAACTCTTTTGTTTCGAAAGTGACTAGAGGAATATCGAGCATTCGTCGTACACCAGTATAACTTCCAGAAATGTATGGCCTTCTTGTTGTGTAAGGCACTATGTATTCTAAGGACAACATTGGTCTCTGGTTCTTAATTTCGAATCGTCTGTCGAGTTCTTAGCCATCACTTACTCTGCTAAACTTTAATTTTCCATGCACAGGATCAAATATCGCACTCTACGAAGTGTTGAATCACGTGTCAATGATCGTAGATAAAATCCATCGGTTATTCTGAATACGCTCCTATACGCTTCTCACAATGACTCATGTTTAATTGGTTACAGATCTATTGGAAGGAGATGAAAATGGTAAGATTTACACAACCCTCTTCAAATAAGTAATATTATCTTGCGATACTCCTGTAGCCTATATCCAGAACGATACACCTTTACCTTTTGTCAGTGAAAGTTTCCCAGTAACCCTGCAAGAATTTTTATAGATCTTGTTGCTCCTCCGTCGTATAGATGTATGCTCGAGCAATAAATTTTAATGGATGAAACATGTTCTTGACTTTCAGTCGTTGCCATATTCTAGACATCAATCTTAACCAACTAATTGAGTTCTTATGTGAAACAATCAATCCTACCGAGAATAGAACCCGATTCAATACTCACAAAAAAAATCGTAGGAATTAGAGAAGGTAAGAACTAGAAAGGGTAATTGTACAAAACAGTACAGGTATACACATCTGGCCACATAGTTAATTATTATAAAACTTTAGAAGGACATTGAGGAAATACATATTCATATATAAGTATTAACAGAATATGTCCTGGAAAAACACTATGCTACCTTAATAAAGTTTCGGCTACACTCATGTATATAGGCAGAGCCGGATTAAGGTTTGATGGGGCCATAAGCTATTGAAGACAATGGGACCCTTTATCTCTCCAGATGAATATAGATACCTCATATACAGAAATGAAAAAACTAGACAGACCCCATTACTTACATCACACTGTAGAACCCTACAGAACACGAAACACTTTCTATATGTAGATTTTATTTTATTGTTTTTTTATACTTTGGAAATGTACACCCAGTTTTTTCCTCCAGTTTTCTGGGGCTCTAAGCTATGGCACTAGACCCTAAGCTTATACGTAAATCCGGCACTCTATATAGGTACAGCAGAGTTTTACAGTCTCAACAAATAAATGAAAGATCACAACTAACTCTATATGAAAGAGAAAAAGGTAATCACAAAAAAACTAACTTTTAGCGTTGAGCAGAAATAGAACACTTCAGGTTCTAGTATCGCCATACTTTTCACATAAACTCTTGGAAGGTTAAAATGCAAAACATCTTAAATCTTTACTTCGTAGTTTAAACACTAACTAACAAAGCACACATTTTTGTTAATCTTTGCTGAAATATAAATTAAAGAAAGAAATGATTATAAGTTCGACTAAAATGATAGTCACCTATAGTGTATCTCTGGTAGCAATGGCGTCGGTTTAGGTATACTATAGGGGAGACGTTCAGATAGAAGTCTTTCGTTGTTATATATCAAAACTAAGATATCCAGAGTCTGAAGAGTCCAAACAAATTTGTTGGGATCGGCACCCGGGCTGGCTAGCATGATCATGCTGTCTAAGGTTGATTAAACAGATTTGGCCATTAAAAGACCTGTTTGTCGTTGATTCGAATCAAAAGTAAATAAATAATCTTAAGTTATATTATTTATTTGTTTTACGGTTATTTTTTAGGTGACATTGAGTTATACAAGAACTCTGGAAAATATCTTCTGGCAAGCACAAACTGTACTATTTCTCCCTTAACCTCTATATATTAGCGACAGATGATTGAACTATTGTAAACTAATGATTTGCAATCTTCTAATCTATAACTTGCACCAAACAAAAGGAGAGAAAAAAGTAGTATAGTTACTTTCTGATTTCTGCTTGCATTAGGAAGTAACTCAACCATACTTTAGATATAGGAGGGTTACCCAAAGTGAACTAAGCTAAATCCAACGATGCTATGTACAAAGTTAGGTAGTCACCAAAAATATTCTTATTGAACCTGGGACCACAAAACATCTTAAGTTTCAAAAATCAAGAAAAATAGCATTCAATCGAAACTAACGCTAGTTGTTGGTAATACCATATTGACATTTAGTTTTTCGTTAGTTGATTTTATATTTAAATCTGCACCAGTTCTTTTCCATGACAGACTCCTGGAAGTCAATAATAATGCATTTTGCTCCTTCTTTTACACTTGTCACAAGCTAAACAAAATTTCCATGGTGTCAGCTCATGAAATGCTATGGCCGAGAAGACGATGTGTGTTCAACTCAACCAACAAAATATGAGTTTCGCACATTGGAGTTTAAATCCAAGTTTACAGATTGCTTCTATACCTGAGATTATACCCCAATAATTAGAAATGTAATAATTAATAAAGATATTAGCTTAGTAATGTGAATTATGAATTAGCGAATAAATTAATTGCAGCGAAATAATGATTATGTTCGTTTTATTTTCATATTAATTATAATTCCACTTCCTTTAATTATCCTACTTTTGTTGGATGTCGCTGACAATGTATACGTTGTATTAATGAAGTCGAACAAACAGTGCGATTATTTGACTACTATATATCTGTCAACAGTTTTGTTCCTATTAACCAAGTTTGGCGAAGAACTTGTTTTTGTTTTCATTTAATTACTTTTTATTAAAGTGTGACTTAAATAGAAGCTTCAGGGACAGTTAACTGTGATTGACCAAAAGACAACACGCACCTCACGCCATGCCTTTGTATATAGGTGAAGTTAGCATGTCATGACATGAATACTGGGTCTTATCTGATATTATGAAACAGTGTAGAAGAAAAGCATTTAGTGTATACGAAACATTAAAAAAACGGACAGGATAAATGGTCTGTTATAAATAATACGACAGTGTTATTTAGCCTTGTATATACAACCACGGGTTATAAATAATGTATAACTTTTTAAGACTTAATTTGCATTTTAGAGTTAGGTTTTAACTGTATTTTAACGGGCTAAAGTATGATTTTGTTGTGGCTGGTTTAATATAACATACAGGTAAATTATGGTTGAAGAAGGGATCCTATGGTAACTAACTGTCTCGATTTCGCCATGTGTCCTGCCTTTGAGATGTTTGTTTGCCCCGTGTCCTGGTGAAACCAACTCAGAGAGATTTATTTCCCTTCTGTTTCAAGAAGATAATGTAACATCCGTACCATTATTTTAAAATGAGCTTCAGTCATATATTATATGAACTGAAGTTAGACGTTTGCTGTATAATGAATACAATGGAAGAACTCCGTGAAGTTAAAACAATCTGAGAGTATTGTTGTGAGGGATTTTACTGTCAGAAATTTAACCATTGTACCAAATCACAATGAAAGCTCATCCAGATTCTTTATTGTGTATCTTGAAAATTCTACATTATTATATTATAAAGGAAATAAATATTGGCAAACTCGAAGCATATATCGGTCATTCAAAATTCATTAAGCTTAACAGATTTATATGCATGATCATAAATCCTTGTATATTTTAAGAGGAAAACGATAAGAACACGTTATTGTAAACATAAACACGTTATTGATGCATGCTGTATGAGATTCGCCCCATCTATCAAAGTGAAACTGATATTAAAACATATGCTCATCAAGGTTTTAATTATTCCATTAGCAAGATTATAGTTTATACCATAGTAAATGAGATGTAGGCTACTATTATAATTAACTTTTAAACCTTTAATTCCTGTGAAAGTAAAGCTATTCTAAGGTGAGACACATAACAAACGATATATTACAGTGATATGAACAAAATAGCATGCTTAATTATCAAGAAAAAACAAGAAATTGATTCTTTTTATTGGAATAGAGCGGATTTCGTTCATTGTCAATAACAATAGAGATATTTTGTTAAGCTAAAACATATATTTTGTTAATTTATGTACGTATTTATGTGTTCACAAACTGCGCAGGCCAGGTAAGTGATAGCTTATATAGCGATGTCCATTAGAGTGACTGCTTACTATTAAGAATTAAAATGATATACTAAGATGTTTGTCACTCATCACAAGTAATTATCATTGTGCCGCCTGTATTTATACAAACATCATTACACATGTCTTAGGACCCCTCGCTAGGATTGTGTCGTCTTGATTTGAATTTTAGTGAATAATTTAAAGATAATGATGAATATAAAAAATGTAGGAAACTAGCCAGATAGTATCTGCAAAACGATTTTATATGAACTGATCATTGTTTTCAACATCCTCCGTATAATGTATAAATTTAGTTGCCCACCAATCATGACCTCATAAACTACGCACTCAAATTTCTAGTCGATAACAAAATGTTTGAAAACAGTTACTAATTTATATAATTGCCTTTTGTAGATATTATCTAGCTCACTTTCTATATTTTTGATATTCTTTATTGTCTTTGAGTTACTTACTAAATTTTCAGATGTTTGATATTTTTCATTCATTTTGAGTTATTTACTAAATAACTATACGTTTTATATTTTCCTTATCTTTCAATTATTCACTAAAATCCCCCTTCAAAAAACTGGGGTGAGTAGCGAAGAGCCTTAAGCAGGCTTGTATAATTACTCCATGGTATTAGCAATTCTCACAGATTGGCAAATTTTTATATTATAAATAGAATACATCTTAAGTACGGACAATGTACATTCTTTCATCACTCTAAAGGAGTATACGTCTTCTTTGGAGGGAAAAAAAAAAAAAGATTTCGATATCTGTTATTGGAGAATATGTACTCACATTTCCCATTCACTTCCTCCAAATCTAAATACGAGTTCTGCAGCTAAAATTGATTTCCCATTCATTTCCAAACCTAAATACGAATTCTGCAGCTAAATACGAATTCATTTCCAAATCTAAATCCGAATTCTGCAGCTAAATACGAATTCATTTCCAAATCTAAACACGAATTCTGCAGCTAAATACAAATACATTTCCAAATCTAAATACGAAATCTAAATCCGAATTCTGCAGCTAAATACGAATTAATTTCCAAATCAGAATACGAATTCTGCAGGTAAAATTGATTTCCCATTCATTTCCAAATCTAAATACAAATTCTGCAGCTAAAATTGATTTGTGTAAGACTTCAAATGCACTTTAAATGTCTTCATTAATGGTAATTTACCTAAAAGATTTATACTCACGAAAGTATTAATTTTAATGAATTTATAATAAATATATATTTAAATACAATGATAATAAATTGTGTTATTTACATTTTTCTAATGATTTGTTTCATTTAATCTCATTGCAGGTAAATTTTCCACTTTTTTGTTCTCACCCCTCAACTAAAATCTACAGGTATTTGCATAGCTACTGCTTTGTTTCCAATAAAACTGGATGATGTAGCTTTTATTTATTCCTCAAAGGTAAGTAGGAAGATAATTTATTCCTTTAATATATTTAACGTAATGTTTTGGTTATGATATTCCCATTTGATTGTGTGTTGAACTCAGTTTTTTTTTATTTTGACAAATTTAGCATAAAATACTATACTACAGGGTATGCAGAAAGTCTCATTACCCCTTAAGACTGGTTTGCTACTCAATTGCTGGCTCGAGAACTTATCGATCGAATAAGGATTTATCAAGATGAAGCAACGGTGTATTATTCGCTTATCGTGAAAGAATATTTCAACGAAGTGGAAACAGGTGGATTAATAGACGTTCTCAACAGTTACCAGCAGTTTTAGAATGCTCTAAGAGAAGCCCCGTTCTTGCATCATATGATAATTAGACAGCGGGGATTTTTGGTTTTAAAAAAGTATTTTAGGTGCCTAAAATAAATGCTAGAAATTCTAACTTAGACATTAAAAATGGCATAATCGGTTTTAAAAGATACTTACACTTTGAATACAAACTTTAAATCATAGAAATTCACACACACACACTATACATAATGTGAGCCTACATTTGAACTTGCTCAATACTGAAATATTGGAGTTTCTGAAACCTCGAATTATTAATAAAACTATATGTTCGGAGATAAATCTTCTTTACCTGTAAATATTATCACATCTTTAGTAACTGGCCTCACAGACACTTTTTCTACGTTTCCTAGGATGAAGCGGTGGCGATTGTTGGTGAGAGTAAGATTGTAAGCGCAGAATGGACTTCCCATATCAACTGTCGCAATGGGGGATAAACTTCAACTTGAGCACATGTTCGATTGTCTGTAGCTTCTTCAGATAAGAAGTACCTTGTCTTATTATACTTGTTGTCCAAAGTGTGGTCTACACACTTCAGTAACATCAACATCCATATTTGAAACATACATGGGATGATGAGTCTTTCAGCTCCCCCGATAGTTATAACCAATAAAATAATTAATGAGATTGCTGTTATTAGAGATAAAAGTTATCTAATACTTAATTTTCGTTTAAAAGAATCGTAGTCCTAAGAGAAATATGTTAAATTTAGATTATGTTCTAACCCTTTACTTCCTAAATTTGTAATTTTACTTTTAAATTCTAACAGATTTCTAATTAAAGTAGGCCATTGTCGAAACAAAGAATTTTCAAATTTACGATAAACTGCATTTTGGGATACGCCAAGTCTCTTTTAATGTATGGCAATAACTTAACATCTAAGACATAACTTGAAACTCCTACACAGATGAGTAAAAACAATCCTATATTTGAGCATATTTAAATATAGTTTACTTTGTACTGTTTAAAAGTGAGTTCACATGGTTACAAAAATGATTAAAAATTATTTTACTGAAGGATGTAAATATCGGTATGATCACTATACTAGACGTATGGCAAAACACAATTCAAGTTGCAATATATAAAATTAGTTATTCTGTAGGTATGTGTGTTTGACATATTCAGAATAGAAATTTTATATTTTCTGTTCAGAAATCAAGATTACTTATCGTAAATTTAGTTTAAACGCTAGATAGATAAATAATTGAAGTATTCATTTACGCCAACTTTGCACTCATCTCAATACCTATTATCTTTTGTCATTACATCGAACAGGATTTCCTACTGAGTGTTATTTTTTTTAATAATTTACTTAGATTGGTACTTTAATAAAAACCAATTCCTTGAGAAACTCCCATCCTGTTTTCTATTATTCGACCTCAAGAAAGCTTTTGATAGCAACTGATATAATAGTTAATCAATAAGATTATTTTTTCAATTACCAATGACCTACATTCGCCTCTTAGCTATATCATGTCTTCATTATGAACAGCCTTCCGTACCCAATATTTCGATTCCAACGGTCAGTGTTATTTGTATTATGGTATCTCTTACATATAAGTGACATATTGAAGATTCCATCAGGGATCTTTATCGCTGCCTTAACAGATGATACATTTCTTCTTGCCTGTAATACGTCAAAATATAAATCTACGGTATGCAATATATTTATTATGTACCTAATGCTGTCGCAGGAAGCTTAATACCAATGATACTAAAATATAGACATTTGTCATTCAACCACTGAAGACTCGAAGTCACGTAAGATGCACTCCGAATTAGTACCCATCATTAAATGTCACGCAGTCCAGAAGTATTAATATAATGCATATAGGAGTTAATTTATACCCAAAATTTAATTTGTAATCATATATATTTTCAATATCAAAGACAAATCAACTGTCAGATTTACCAGAATGTCATGTATGTGGCAAAGACATGTATGTGGCAAATTTCATGTCAAAAGAGCAGTAAATAAGAATTATAAAACGAAAATAAAACTTTCTTGTCCATTTAGCAACATTTTGTTTTACTCATTCTAATTTTCGTATTTATAATTCTTGTCCTATGAAATTTACTACAAATATACATCTCCCGATTATACACATACTATCAGTATTAAAATAGTCTGCAAAATTATTATCAAATTATATTCTTACAAAAAGACAGTTATAGATATGCAACAATCATTTTGGGCATGAGTGTACTTCATTTTGTGGGGAAAGAGGACACGCTCGTTTCCTTCCATAATCTCACTTCATCAATTCTTCCATAATCAATAATTTTTATTAGAAAAAATTGTCTTGTTTAGGCAACAGAAACATTAAGCTAAACCTAGAGAATTTATTTCATTTTATCAGCGCTTACCTCTGGTGTGTGAAGTCCCTGGTTCGAACTCCGACCAAGTAAGTTTGCAATAGACGGGATCGGGTCTGTGGGTATTGCCAGGGTACTCTCGTTTCCTCCCACATTCTCATTCCAGTAATTCTTTCATCTTTATTCACTTGCCTTAATTCTCCATCTACCTTAGCCTAAGATAGAGGTATGCACGGGCTCGGGCCTAGAAAGCATATATCACTTCGGGCCCGGGCCGGACTAGTGCCGAATATTTTTGATTATACAACCCTATTTCTTGCGCCTTTTTGGGCCTAACTTTGTAAATATACTGTACAACGATTTTTGTTGGACCATTCTTTCTGGAGAATTTTTAAAGCACAACTGCAAAATTGAACCTCTAATTGCAGTAAATGAAATAACAATTTTACGTTAATTATTAAGTTTCAGTAATTCCGAAGCACGGGCCAGGCTTGGGCCTAGAGGCTAAAACATATTTCGAACTCAGATCGGGCCTCACATTATAAATTCATGGGCTAGGATGGTCCTGGGCTAAAAATTCAGGCTCATGCAGACCTCGACCCTAAAAGGCATAATCGTGAATTAAACTCAAAGATTTTATTTTATTTTCATTTTTTCAATACAACATACTCTACTGTAGTTATGCAAACATGAACAACACATTAAAAGTACTTCGCCATGTTGTTCAAGTTATATATGTTCTGCCAACAAAACTTTGTTACTTGCTTGGACGTAATTCCATGCGTCATAAATCAGACGTTAACTTTTCCTAAGGAAATATTCGGGAATCTTTCACTTTCTGTACAAAATCCATTACATTGCCACTAAAATATTGTTAATCATGCATTTTTGATACAGTAGATGATACGTTTCAGACGATAACATGTCGCTTGAGATCAATGGCTAGTAGTTTTGGAGATACTCTATTTCACATCAAAGTTCATTTTCCCACGCATTTGGCAGCCTGTAAAGTTTGAAACACAGCGATTCTGAGCAAATGTCTACTGGAATTTTTTCTCGTTTCTTTGAATCTACTCCCAAGCGTTATAACATATATTTTACAACAAACACATACACATACATACATACGCGTAAAACACGCGTATGTTTCTACTTTGAGTTAAAACGTCTTTGTAGGTGCTATAACCTCCTGATATAGGTACATCTGTAAAAAACAGTGAGCCAAATTTCATTATACTGTGAGTGGCAACCAGATATGACAAATTCGACAAATCCGCATTTTCCTGAAGAACTAACTCAACTAATGTTCAGTGTTTGAGTTTCCCGAGATATTACTTGATTCTTTTTTTCCACTAAACCATCAGACACAGTATAAATAGACACATCTCGACAAAATTCTCGAATTGGAAGACAACACACCCAATTCACGTTTTCCAGAAAGTGTGGAGGGATCGGGGCTGTGAAAACAATGTGATTTCGGGTATTGACAAGAATTTTCTTTTTGGTAGAAATGAAGTGATTTTGCAATATCCTATTCGTTACCTATGGACTCTCAAACACTATGATGGGAATGTGCCAAATTTGTAAAATGCTTTAAATATGGTGACCGCCCTTTTCGTCCAAAGATATTTCGTCCAAAAGACAATTGCTCCAGAGGACCATTGGTTCAAAGGGCATTTCGTTCAAAAAACATTTGGTCCAAAAGAAAATTGCTCCAAAGGACATTTCGTCCAAAAGACATTTGGTACAAAAGACATTTCGTCCAAACGACAATTGAACCTAGAAACGTTTCGTCCAGGGATGTTTAGTTCAAAGCACATTTCGTCCAAAGGACATTTGTCCGGTAACGCTTGGGGGTCCGGGGTTTGTTTTTATTAGAAGAGTAAAAAAGTGATGCCTATAACATTATGTCTCAGTAGCTTTTCATTTCTAAAGGAAATTTGAAATAGAGATTTATTCCGCAATTTTCATTTCGATAGAACAAATACATGCTGAAATATTCAGAAAAACGTAAACGCCTGAAAAAAAATGGCCGAACAACAGGAATGAGGGAAAGGTTGGAGCGTGAAGTATGTTGCTGCAATAAATGCTAACATGACATCTAAAATTTTAATGTTGTGAATGAAATAGTTTTAAAATAAGTACCGGTAACTAAAATTAATGGAGTTTAAATTTGAGTAAGTTATATATTAGATATTCAAACCCTTGTGTTAGAAAAGTGAAAAATAATGCGTGTCAAGTTCCTTTGAAGAAATACTGAGAATACAAAAATACACATGTGTGAAATATATTCTTTTTACCGTTAATAATACTCTTAAACCGTCACATTCTTAGCTGCAACATTGTGATAAGTGATTGACAAATATAAGATGGAAGTTGGAACATTTCGTGTAGAATATAGGTATCTTTTCAGGTTAACCACAAGTCTGGTTTCTATTCGTAGACTATTGATGGTGTGTAACTTTGGCAGACGTTTCTACATAATTAGTGAGTTGTATGACAAACCAGAATCGTTCACTTTTCTTGTATTTTTATTTCAGTGTTACTCCTCATGCAAATACAGTATTTACTTTGGCTTTGATATTAATTTTCTCGGTAGAGCACAGTACATTTAAGATATCCATTGCAAAGTCTCAAACCAAATAGAAGATTCACATGACCATGCGGAGGCAATGTCCTCAAATGAAGAGGAAGTTTGCCCTTCAAAGGATTGTTTATCATTTCGGGAGTAGGTGAATTCCTTAACCAAGAAGCTACAACTGCATTTCTGCGAAGATAAAACTGTGTCTTTGTAAAATTATTAATGAAAGCAAAGAAGCATGTTGTTTTCAGGAGTTTACGTTTTTCTGAATATCTCAGCATATATTTGTTCTATCGAAATGAAACTTACGGAATAAATCACTATTTCAAATTTCCTTTAGAAATAAGAAGCTACTGAGTCATAATGTTATAGGCATCACTTTTACTCTTCTAATAGAAATAAACCCCGGACCCTCAAGCGTTACCGGACCAAATGTCATTTGGACGAAATGTGCTTTGAACTAAACATTCCTGGACGAAATGTTTCGTGGTTCAATTGCCTTTTGGACGAAATGTCCTTTGAACGAATTGTCCTTTGGACCAAATGTCCTGGACCAAATGTGTTTGGACTATATGTCTCTTGAAGAAATGTCCTTTGGACGAAACGACCTCCAACCTTAAATATAGGAACATAGATTTTAGTTGTTTAACTACATAAACCATACACAGAATTCCTGGTTCGTAACCACCAAGATACTTGTACGAACTTAGCTTTGTATTGTACTGGCATTATCGTTCTCCAATACTACATATTGCAGAGCATGGGCCTCATTTCCTCATCTATGCTGGAGGGGGGACATCAAAACACTCATAACATATCTGTCGAATTGTGCCAATGATTTTCTCTAGTACAGAGCGTAAAATTGAACGTCGCCAGGTCGCAATTGGCGACTAGACATTTAGCGCTGGCGACCAGTGTTCAGTAGAAACAGCTTCTTCCTAAACTCACAGGGCTGCACAATTTCTGTTTCGCACGAAAAGCATTGTCACTGCGTGATAAAAAACTCACACAATGTGAAAGCTGCACAACGGACGTGGAGAGTAAAGTCTTCACAACGTTGTAATTCGCCCCTGTGAGTACTGCTTCATGTAAGAGAGTCTTGAGCAGTCTCAACAGCGTTAAGATTGCCTACAGAAATTCGTTGAAGACTACCACACTGGATGATTTGCTGACAATTTGCTTAAGGACCGAAAACAGCAATGGGCAATTGGTACTTCAGTGCAGAGAAAGAGTGTTACAAAATAGTGAAGTCTTAAGTTAAGATATTTTTTTCACAATGTATGTATGAATTGTCCAATTCAAAATTGATTATCCTGAACCTAATTGCCTGGGTTTAAGATTTTATGCTCTGATATAATCTCTTTCTTTGTCAAACCACAGGTCGTGCGGGGGGACCCCTCATAATTTGTACGTGAGAAATACTTGCGACCATTGTTTTTGGATTGGCGAGTGAGTCTGACTTTGAAATTTTGCGCCCTGCTCTAGTATGACCCCAACATCAGATTCCGAAACTTTCTGCAAAGATATTTGTGCATTTTTGTGTCTCAATACAGTGTTTGTTTAAAAGTATTCGCATTGGTACTGACGTAATTGTGAATTTTCAAAGAAGTTACTTAGTGATTGCATGATTTGCCTTATTGAGAGCACACACAAATCGGTATTGCATTCTTGTAAATTTCGACTTCCAAAAACTGTTTGTTTGGAGACAATTTAGAATAGAGATTGTCGAACTTTTTCTTAAACATTTTAGAATGCAGCAGTGAAAAAGAGAGAAAAGGGGATTACGGGCAGATTAATGATTAAAAAGTCCGAAAAAGGGGAAAGGGGATAATGAATCCAAATAAGGAAATAAAGGTGTTGCAAAATTATTTCTATTACCGTCAAAGGCAGCATTTGGCACATTGGGTAGAACCATTTCTTACTTAAAAGAAAAAGGTGCGGACTTAAATATGCTAACCCCAATTATAGTAATTTATTATACGAAGACCATTCGGAAAGTAACCACCGATTGTTTCGGTGAACGTGCTCGTGGGTTTTCTCGGGGTTCTCCCGTTTCCTCCCACTTCCTTCATTCCATCATTTCATTCATTTCTCATCATTACCGTCTCCATTAGCCTAACTGGCATAAGAATGGGACGTAAAACTTAAAGATTTCATTTTCATTTTCATTTACAAAGGTTTCCTTGGACGGCTTCCATATGTTTCTGATGTGGACAATGGTCATTCAACTACAAGCAAATGATTAAAAGCTGCAACTTCTTTTTTCAAAGGTCGCTCAGTGGTAGAACGTTCATCTCTGGTTCATGGGGTCCCGGGATCAAACCCTGCTCCCACCAAGTGAACTTTGTGGTGGATAAACACCGTGTGCATGGGTTTCCTAGGGGTTCTTCTGTTTCCTTCTACTTCCTTCATTCCACCATTTCATTGATTTATCATCATTACCGTCTCCTTTAGACTAACCGGCATAAGCGTGGGACGTAAAACTCAAGTATTTCATTTTTCCTTTTTTTTTACAGGTGTTAAGGTTAAATACATCATACGTATATGAGTTCATGTATGCTATTTATTACAGATTTATGTTCACTGATTTTATATCATTTTCTTGTGTTTTATTTCTTTCGTTTTCCTCTTGGGATATCTAATGCTTTGCTAATAATATAAAACAGAATGAATTATTCCGCTGTTGCTAACATTGTATATTGCATGCTAAATAGGTGGTGTTCGCAGTCTTGTTTTGCTCCTTCGCTCCCAGGTATATCTTTGCAACAAATTTCAGCCCAGCTGAACATTTACACAATTCATCTTCGGTGACGTGATAATTTCAGGCAAATCACCTCTCGCATGCACAGAACAGAAAGAGAGAGAGAAAGAATTCTCGGTGACTTTTGATTAAAAAGGAGCGAACGAAAGTTGTAGAAATCCTGGTTACTTTCTCTCTCTCTCTCTCTCTCTCTCTCTCTCTCTCTCTCTCTCGCTCGCTCGCTCGCTCTCTCTCTCTCCCCCTCTCTCGCTCGCTCGCTCTGTGTGTGTGTGTGTGTGTGTGTGTAGGTGAACCTACTACTTACCTACACACACACACCCACACACATAAGAGAGTCTATTACACCAAAACACCAACAGCATTCATTACATTGATCAGCAGGGAATTACTTACGAGTTATGCAATTTCACATGATACGAATGTATTCGTAACATAAGATCGATAAGTGGTTACAACCAAGCAGCAGATATTGATCTGAGAAACTTTTTTTTTCAACTTTTACTTTCGTTGGGGAGGAGAAATTGCTTTAAAATTTTTCTTAGATTTTCTAAGAAAAAGAGTTTCACTTTACATCACAGGTATAAACATTTATTGTTATTACTGTTATTGTCGGTTAACGACAAGAGTGAAGAAAAAAGTCTTTTTAATAAAGAAAAATCAAATTCAAGAGTTAAGATGAATAGTACTAATACGGAGCACTGCTGAGTGATAATTCTAACTAAATTTTCTGAAGTCTACAAACGTCTTTATTGAACCGTAAAGCAGAGATCCCCACATTTAGTGAAGAATATTATGCCCTCCAAAGTCGCTTCCTAAAACGATATATAACTAAATCATTTTCTTGGAATTCAAAACAGTAGACTTAACATTAATTTCCTGATCTTTGTTCCAAAGATAGGGCTCAATTTCCTGTGTGAAAGCACTGACAGGATTACTGCGGTTCGGATTCACTTTCAGCTATAGATTCACGACTCATATTATACAGCCTCGGTACTGGAAAAGAAGCTGAAAGGACAGGTACATAGAATCAACCATCTGAGTATACTCACCAGTTATAAAATAGAAAATGATATGAAATCTTTAAGTTTAACATTCCACGATTATGCCGGTTAGGCTAAAGGAGACGGTGATAATGAGAAATGAAAGAATTGGTGGAATGAAGAAAGTGGGAGGAAACGGGAGAACCCAGAGGAAACCCACTAGCACGGTGTTTGTCCACCACAAACTCCACACGGCGCGAGCTGGGATCGTACCAGGGACTCCAAGCACCGGAGGTGAGCGCTCTACCACTTAGCCACCGCGCCCAGTTATAAAATAGAGAACGAGGAGTGGTCAAAAAGTAAGGTTACACAGCCTGCAGTGAAACATGTATATATTATTTCATACAACAAATACAGCAAACAGATAGTACATACGTTACGTTATTTTTTTTTACATAGTCACCATATCGATTGTAGCACTTGTCGCATCCTAGGATGGGTTTGAAGATTCCCTCCTGGAAAAAACCCTGTTCTTGCGTGTTCAGTCACGTTGTCAAGAAGTGTTTCACCTCCTCGTCTAAAGAGAAGCGACGGCCTCCTGGGTGCTCCTTCAAGTTCAGAAACAGATGAAAGTCGCTTGGAGTAAGGTCCGAGCTGAGGGGAAGATGATCAATGATGTCCTAGCAAAACTACTTCAACAGCGTAGTTATCTGGGCTGTATGCGCGCGCGCGTTGTTTTCTCTTCCAGCAACAAATTTTCGACACCATTCTGCGACATGCTGAGGAGACATTAGAGTTTCTTGGTAAACCTCTACCAGCAGCCGAGATTACATGTTTGGTCCACAGAAATCAAATAACTGAGCGGACTTCTTCGCGAGACGTGTTTTCCAAACGAGTTACCAATACCATTTGTGTTTACTTACAATTAGCACCGTAGGTAGCGCGTGGCTGAAACTGTGCACAGTTGCCAACTCCATGTATTAAAATGACCACACATTCCTCATTTCTCTATAGCAGACTAAACTCCATAAATATGGACCTTGTAACCTTAGTTTCCGATCCTCCCTCGTACAACATTTAAAAATTCCATGTAATTGAATATTAATATTACTTGGTTAAAAATCGAATTTATTCCATCATGCGCTATTATTCAAGTCTAAGTTTTTGCTTTAGTTACTGATATTAATAAAAGTAATTTTTAACTCATTTAATATTTAGAACAGGACTTTTTATGCTGCAACTGTTAAACATTCTTGAAATTTAATACAATTTTCAGTTTAGACCCTACGTGTAGAAAATCGGAACGAAAACTCTCGTTTGAAAGGGGAAAATAGAAACACATTGTTAGGAGTAGTACAGTCAGCGACAAAGGTTCTTTCAGTTTCGTAAAATTTAATTTGTGAGTAATGGTGATATGGCTGGAGCGTACCGAAAATCATATTCTTTTTCATTTACTGAGCCCTTCCATTCTGAAGTTATTTACGAAACTAATTTCATCAAACGGAAAGAACTTTTGTCGCTGAGTGTACAATGCAGACTGTAGTCTGCTTACTTAGAGAATTTGAGTTTTCTGTCCATTGTTATTCTTTTTATCATTCTGGTTTTCTTCATTCACACCAGACAAGTTATTTTCCTCTTCATTGTGGATTAGAATATATAGTTTGTTTATACCCCTAAGCAATAACTTCCTTAACGTAGTTACATTTGATGATAATGTAATAATCTATCCAAATTTTGACCTTAAATATGTTTGTTTTCTTCGCCATTTTATTGGAAATTTTAGTCAGAAACTATTAACTAGAAGTAAATAGCTGCATTTAGTCATAATGCATGCGCATTTAAACAGAGAATGAACAGCTCCTCAACTTTCAAATATCAAGGGTAAGTTGTAATAAAACTTTTATCTTAAGGCAGAAGAATGCAATACGCTGATGTGAAGAAGAAGAGAAAGCACATTCAACCATGAATTGCCATTTAAGGAAAGATGTGACGTGCAATAGTGACGTAGTAAACAAGAAACCTGACTAATTATTCAGAGTGTATTTGAAGATTATAAAGATACAATGTGTCCCGCTTAGATAGCTTTTACCCTAAAATTATATAGTCGGAACGAAGGAGGAAGAAGATGTTTTATTGAATTAATTTTTCAGCATCGTAAAAAGTAGCTTCTGACTGCTTCTGTTACAAGGGAAAAATTTTGCTTTCAGAAATTACTTAATACTCACTGGCGCATATCTCAGTAGGGATGAGAGGGACATATACCCAATCTTGGAACTGGGGGATTTGTCCCCGAATAATCCGATATGAAATGTTTTTTTTGGGGGGAGAGAAATGTGATGATTTGTGTCCGACTGCCACTTCATCTACATCACCTGATATATAATAAACAACACGTTCATCTCAGAAATCAGATTCATCTACCGTAATATGACTCTCATCTCCCTCCTTTCCCTAGAATAAGCCTCACATATGCCAGTCTCACAATGTTGAAGACAACTAACCTGATCCTCCACAGCAGTGTTTTTTAACTTCATAAATATTTTGTACATCGCTTAAAAGAAAAAGATTGTGGAAATGGTCTTACCCGTCGCCCGCAATGTTGCAGATAGATTTGCGCCGATGGTAATACTTGAATATTTAAATGCAATTTTAAATTATTTTGTAATCGGTATATTCTCCAATTTGAACAAAGTTCCTATTATTTGTTACGAGCTAATTATTTTAGTTATAACAGTTGATTTGTAGCAGTTAAACTGTGTTGTAATTATTTCAAGCTTAGTTTGGTAAATTGAGATTTCATACATGCAATGTTTACGGCAGAAAGTAATATACAACCTCAGACTATTAAAATAGTTCTATTGTAGTAGAGCCAGAAAGAAAACAGAAGTATATTTTTAGGAAAAAGCTGATGAGTTCCGTGTCACATTTTGAAGCTACGCTGACGGTAGACTTTGAAATTATAGAGATCTAATATAGTAATTGTAACTGATAGATCTACTTCTTCCGATTTCGATGAACAAAATAAGGAGAAAAAGATTAAATCTGCTGCTGCAATGTTTAAACCATGTCAAAAAAGAGCATTGCACAAAATCTGCATTCAAGTTTGCTCACTAAGGACTGAATATTGAAATCAGAGTCGGTAGAGCTCTGGGACTGCCATTCTTCAGAGGGTTAAGAGCAAAAATGCATCCTACTTCCGAATACATATCAAAAAAGATTTGCTATCTCTTGCAATTTCTGCATGATGAGGATATCGTGTTGAAATCGAAGTTGTTTAACACCTCCAACTTGAGTAGAAGAATAACAGTAAAAATTTAAATTATGCTTGTAACTCTGAGTCCAAATGAGATTATCGTTTCTCACTACCTCTTACCGTTTTGCTTTAAAAATCTGAATCCATATCAGAGTATCGTTTCTCATTATCCCTTAACGTTTTGCTTTGGAACTGAATCCATATCAAAGTATCTTTTCTCACTATCTCTTACCGTTTTGCTTTGCAACTGAATCCATATCAAAGTATCGTTTCTCATTATCCCTTACCGTTTTGTTTGAAATACCGAATCGTTCTCAGAGTACTGTTTCTCACTATCTCTTACCGTTTTAGTGGAAAATCTGGATCCACATCAGAGTATCATTTCTCAGTATATCCTACTGTTTTGCTTTTATGTGTTTTGATAAACAGACGGAAAGAGTCGTTATGTAACACTGTCCTTTCTTATATATAGAAGAGTTGGAAGGTCTTAATTTTAGGAGATTTCTCCACACTGTCCTAGGCCGATTTCAATCAAATTGATGCAGCGTTCCCTTACATTCAGTTTACACCCCCAACTTCACTGGAACTACACGATCCTCAAAAGAGTAAATGGATATGATGATCTCGAAATGTTTTTTTTTTTTTACAAACATCAACATCAAGAAAATACCTATTCCTATTATAGGTCTGAACTGGGACCACAATTAACTCATAGTACTAGTACACTATCTGAGACAAATCTTTGTCATTTCTTAAAAAATCAACTGGAATAAATATCATTACATCTTGTCTAACATAATTCATTTCAGATCACTGGTCTGAACGTCTAAGGAAATTGATTTCCTAATTGTGGAACTTACTGTTGATATTTCAAAATCTATATCAACAAAATGTTTTTCATCTTCTGCCACCACGCAGATCTTGGTTCTGAGCTCTTGATTCAACTCAGGTGTCAGACCATAAAGCTTTGGCAACAGTACCTACACCACTATACAATTAGCTGACATCCAGAATGAAAAAGGAACTCTGAATAATCAAGGCTATCATCTGAGACATTGGACTGCCACTTTGACGAAGCCGAATCACTAGTTCTGGCATCTAGTATCCAATCTAGTGAAACCTTCATTCGTACTCACAGATGTTCAAAGGACCACAAGGATTAATCTTCACTCAAAAGCAGAGAACAAAAGCATTTGCAGCATCACTGAGAATTAAGAAGGACAAGATCTTGATCTCAGATACGTAATCTCCTTATGAGAAGAGATGCCACTCTAGAAAGCTACAGATCCACATTTAATTCTATCTACAGCAATCAAGAAAGTCCTCGAGAACTGTATATTCAACTTCGGGAATCTTTAGTAAATTGCGTCGCACAATCTACAATCGAATAACTTAGAAGGAAGCGGTTGGGAGCATGATTCCCAAAACAAGAAATAACAGTAAGTTTACGCAGAACTTTATCTCAAAATCATCCTTCTAAATCACCTTAGCCAAGTTACGGAAAATTTTCTGCAACGCCTACTTTAGTACCTGGCAGACAACTCACCACTACTACAGGAACTAATTCTACGACATCAGTTTGGATTCTGTCTTATCTTCAGCTCTGTCTTACAACTTACAAGAATTGTAGAGAGAATCGTTCTGAACTTCAACACCAAGGCCTATAAATTAGGAATAATCTTAGATGTCGAGAAACACTTCGATAAATGTTTCATTTCGGTCTTATCATCAGGATGCACAACTAACACTTTGTGCAAGCTTGTACCAAGAGGCTCACCCAACCTTTCTAGCGTTGTCTTTTCCGAATAGAATTATTTTCTATATCTACATCACACCTTCCCTGGAGTTCTATAAGATTCCTGCCTCTCATCAACCTTATAAACCTTCTAAATCGTACATATATCATCAATTAGAAATGTTCTTTTAGCAACTTATGTTTACGTTGCTGCTGTAATTAGATAGCGCAAGAACATCCAGTACGCACAAATTTTGTCGCAAAACCTCGACCGAATATAAGAACAATTACACCAACGAAAACCCGAACAATTATCCTACGTGTATTTATACTGGTCCATTGAATCAAATGTGATTCCATTTGTAACACCTAAAACTTCCATTTCACTTCTGGTGCCAAGTGTCCGTGGTTCCATCCCAAGCCACGTGAGTTTTTAGTGGATAACATTGTATGTGTAGGTTCCCTCGTTTCCTTTCACATTCTCATTTCACCAATTTTTAAATTATCATTCACTTTAAGTCATCATCTATCTCCTTTAGGCTAAGAAGGTAACGTGAGATATTATTCTAGAAATTTAATTTTTATTACAAAAACAACTCCAATTTCTCTTCAGTCCTTGCTCGTACTTTAACTTAATCACATGCCCACACGTAAAACATATCTATCAAGATATATTCCATCCATTGATTTCAACATGACATTATATTCTAATGCAAATCTATACGTCAGTTACTTCGTTAATCAACACTGGAAGATTATCGGATTACGAACCTATTTCAAATAATGTCAACATCAGCTATATCGTTTTCATAATGAATAAGTTGGTGAATAAACATAACAAATATAAACCCAGAGCCATGTGTATTAATAATTTACGCAAAACAAAAAAAGCAAATATACTGTATATTACATAGTACACATACAAGGTGAAAACATTTATATATTTCATTTGTTAATAACATTTTGATTATATCACAATGGCAAACTGCTCTGCATATTACATTTATTTCATAGTATATGCAGCCGACACTTTCATTTATTTAGTAAAGAAATAACTAGCATAAAAAGAAGTTCTCATGACTGATTGACCAACGCTTAAGTCGAACTACTTACAGTAGAAACTTCAAATTTAAGGAAAAAAACATAGGATTTGCGATTGGAAATTGGATATGAAAGGGATGGGGGAGTAAGTTTTTCAATTATTACTCATATCACGAAATTGCTTTGCTCTGTTTATTGTGAAGTAACTATTTTATGTAGAAATTTGGAATTTTATGTGGTGGAGAAAGGAACGATTAAGAAAGTGTATATATATATATATATATATATATATATATATATATATATATATATATATATATAAGTAAAAGAAGAGATAAAATAGAACATTAGGTACATTAAGGTCAGTTCCTATTAACCATATTAGAATCCATTCTAGATAATTTTTGTTCACTTTTACAACACTTCAAGAGGTGCAGGTTAATGAGATCTCTAGATGGTACATGTCTTATCTTTTAACATAACATGTTTCTTGACACATTAACAATATTGTAAAAGTTCTTTCGTCCGATAATAATAATAATAATCTGTGTAACTTCTAAATGTATATGTGTAAGTAATACAAATTAATATTATCCATGCGAATAAATACAGAAATAATTAAGAATACAAGAAAATAACAAACATTAATTTGAAATATCCGCGATAAAGGATAAATTAAGACATGCCATTACGATTAACAAACTTGTGCTGTTAGATAATGACATCACTTTCATTTTAATTTATGAACGACCTATTTCATCCATTAGATGTTTTACAAAAAATATTTCATTTGTGTTTTCTTGGCCTTTGGAAAATTATTTCAAATAATGCAGAAGAGAATTTACTTTCATTTACTTTATCAGATCCTGTGAAATGTTAATTAAATTAACAACAAATTGACTTTTCAGAAAATGAAATCAGTAAAATCCTACCATTTGTTCATACTCTTAATTTTTTTAGAGGGAAATGTACTGTAAAATGAAGAGAATGAATGTCTATGAAATGAGAGAAGAAATATTAAATTGTCATGTTTTGTACTAAAATTTTCCCCTTGTATGATGCAACAAAAATGTTAAAAGTAAAAGTAAAAAAAAACAAAAGTTAACGCAGAGGGATGAGAAGAGACTATCATTTTCTCTCAGTCAATGTTCTCTTTGCATGCGTAGGAGGTAGATCTTAGTATTCACTCTCACTCTCTCTCTCTCTATGAGAGAGAGAGAGAGAAAGAAGGGGGAGAAAAAGAGGTTGGTCCTCATTACTGAACTGTTTCCGCTAGAGCCACGAAAACACGGAAATTTCCCTACTAGTAGACACGCGAAAATGTTCCCTGTCAGCTCACACTACGCGTCAAGCAATAATGAGTGGGCAAACGCACGGTGGAATCAAGAATGTGGGACTCAACACCTACCTCAGATATATATTATCTCAGTTTCCAAAGAAAAAAGAATACATACATACCGGTATGTATATGCACTTTTATATATATATATATATATATATATATATATATATATATATATATATATATATATATATATATATATATATATATATATATATATATATATATATATATATGTGTGTGTGTGTGTGTGTGTGTGTCTGTGTGTATTCATACATAAATACATAAGTGCCATTGCATTACCTTTCACACATTCACTAGCTTAACGTGAAATTTAAAGGAATAAACTTACGCTACCCTTTTTACTGCTACTTTAAAATCCATTTTATTTTAATTCTAAATGAACAGAATACTTTGTAAAAAATTCAACGTTAGATAATAGTGTTGATATTAAAATAATGACGTCCTTGAATAAAACTAAACGAGAAACTGCTGAAAAATACATAAACCATTTCATAATCTGCGAAAACGTCCATTAAAATTGTAAAAGACGTAGAGTGTATAGCGAATTTTTTTAGATTCTACTGATATATCTGAAGACATTGACATTCATAATGGAAAGTTTGTCGTTGAATCATACAATTTGTTTCATAGTCATCGGTACATTTATTTTGTATGCCTCTTCTTAGTAATTTATTCCGAAAATGGATTGTGTTCCAAATTACAGAAGGTCAAACTCATTTACCAGAACAAAGTTCAAGAGTTTGAATTTCCTTTGGATAGACTTTCCGCATGAGAATGTAGAAAACTATTATTCTGCAGATTCTGCATATAATGCAGTATCACTATTTTCCATTCGTAAAATCCACATCTTTAGTTAAGAATGCCATGAAGTATGTATTCTTAGCATCGGTAAATAAATAAATAAATTTATTGCTGCGAGCTAAGGAAGTAAGCTAACGTAATGTATTCATTCTTGTATATTAGGTAAGCTTTCTGTCCCTTAGCTGGTACCGTTATTTATTTATTTTATTTAAAGAAAGAAGAAAATATAATATATTGGGTGTATCCAATATATTAAAGAATATACATAAAAATACATAAACATATTAAATTATAAAATAACAATATACAAAATATTAATGGAATAAAGTAAAAGAATAAGATTTTTTTATAGAAATTAACAAGTAAATTTCCTACTTGTAAGTGCTATTACTTTTCTAAAGGAAATCGGACTTTCTAGATTCCCTTTCTTACTAGAGTTTAACGTACCCGGTATTCAGAGATGACAGGACTTCGGACTTCCAGAAGTCATGTCTATCTACCGATGTCGGGTAACTTAATTTAATGTACTTATTTCTATATTACGAATTTTTTGTATTTCTTATGCAAAGAATAAAGAAATGTTAAACTTCAATTTTTTATTGACGTGCCTTCCTTCAAAATCTACCAATTGTTTCCTGCAATGGTTCAATGTAAAATGAAACAGGAAGCAAGCTGCAGGTTTTGCAAGACCGAAAATCATATATAAGGTATGACCAAAATGTACAGTAAATGTAGTTGCACAGTGCTATATATCGATGTTGTACATATTTCAATTAGTAAGCTCGGTATTACAAACTTTTGGTACAGTCAGTGTTGAGTTTGAACGAGTTGTGACATATAGTTGGTTTCCAGAGGCAGAAGAGTCAGGACGTGTTAAGAATGCTTGTCGTGCGCCAACATTGATTTGTTCTAAGATGCAAAAAAGTGCCAAAGAAACTAATGAAATGTTAAAATTAGTGTATGGCGTTGAGGCGGTGGTATTGAAGACATTTTAAAAGTAATATGAGGGATTCAAAAGCGATAAGGAGTTGGTTGAAAACGGACGACGGCAAACGTCCTTCAACTTCAAAAGCAGATCAAAACGTGCATAATGTAACACAAATGATTTGTTCAAACAGACGATTGACTATTCGAGAGCTTTTCGAAGAACTAATCATCTCGTATGGGTCTGCGAAAAGCATTTTAAATGCCGATTAAATGGACAAATGGCTCCTTCCTTCACCACGAAAACATGCCGTACCACACTTTACTTTTGATCCTTGAGTTTCTGGCCGAAAAAATATTCCTGTCTCTCTCTAGATATTTGGTAACATTTGCTATGCCCTCTAGATATAATACCATGTAACTTCTGGCTCTTACCAACAATTAAAGCCGTGCTTAAAAGGAAATGTTTCGATACCATTCTTGATATTAAGGGGGCAACGACAGAACAGCTGTACGCCCTTCCAGAAATGCTTTCAGTCATGAATTCAACGTAGGGATAAATGCATTGCTAGCCAATTACAGTACTTTGATGGACATTAAATCAAATTTCATTTAAGCTTATTACTTTGTTTCTAACAAAGGAGTCGCACAACGAGAGTTGTTTACAGTGTTTAATTCAGTAACTTCTCATCGGGAGTTTCTCTCCCATCAGAGTTTCGTCTAATTTTGAATAGGAGTCTATGTATTGCATCATACAGAATTAGCTGGCACATGAGTGTGGAAACCTTTCGGACACAGTTTCTTTTTTGGTTCTTAATTATGATACCTAAAAGTATGTGAAAACGCACGTTGCCACCAAACGTCGTCAAGCTTATCTTAAGCCGCCATTAAAAGTGGTAGAT
Organism: Thermobia domestica; assembly: GCF_964235325.1. NCBI lineage: Eukaryota > Metazoa > Arthropoda > Insecta > Zygentoma > Lepismatidae > Thermobia > Thermobia domestica. The sequence goes on from NC_137465.1 coordinate 52,943,429, forward strand.
GAGTAATTTCATGTCGACGTCATTATCTGCGTAAGCCTTGGTCCGATCTTTCTAATTTTTGTTTTAAATAAAATGCAAAGAAGCATGCATAAGGAATTCCTGACACTTGTATATGCGAAATTGAAAATATGAAAGTACGAAAATGAAAATTAACATAATTTAAGTTTTATCATTTCATTACACTTCCCTACTTACTTAATTTGAGAATTGGTGGCTAAGAAGTTATTTTAAATCTTCAACTAAACAAGACCTTCTAATTATTTCAGTTGAAAACGATGTGATATCGCTTCTTCTCTATAACCTGACCGTGAGACTGAGGTAATTCAGTTATAAGAAGGAGTACTTTCTACCCTAAAAAAAATAAGTTTAATTTAAACAAAACGCTCACACTGCATTGAGAATTGAATAATATTTGTTAATAGCAAAAACTCAGATGCTATTTCACTAATTTTTTATTGAATATCTCTCATAACAAATACAAGCATATAACTTGTTTCTACTCCATATTCAAACTACAGAGAATTGACATTGCTGTCGAGAAATGTGTTGACTTTTCTATCAAGAATTTGGAAGCGAAGATTCGAGCAATTGGTTCCAGTCTTGTGCAACGGAAGAGTTTAGTAGCATCTCCTTGAATAACAATCAGGAGTTAGTAATATCTAAAGGATTTGATGATGACAAAAATTGCGTCAAAATTTATAGATTTGTGACTTGAGATCACACTAAGATCAAAGCATATTGGAGCAGACATAAGAATATATGCACATTACTTTTATGCTGCATAACCTGGATCAGAGCTAATGATTCATAGTTTAGATATTAATGCTTTCGTTTTGAACGTTCATTTGTGGCTAAAATTGAAAACTTAAATGACTTTGAGGCCGGTACAAACGAAAAGTTCTACGGTACAATCCGGCAAAACGCAGTACAAACGATTCGTACAGAAAAATCTTCAAATTTGTAAAAAAAAAAAAAAAAAAAAAAAATCAGTGATTCTGCTATATTCACGTGAACTTAGGAAGACCACTTTATTTTTTGATTTTTTTCGAATTTGAGACCGGCACAAACAAAACTTTTTACGGTACAATCCGGTGCAAACGCAGTACAAACTATTTGTACAGAAAAAGAACTTCAAATTTGTAGAAATTTATCAGTGTTTCTGCTATGTTCACGTGAATGTAGCAGGACCACTTCGTTTTATCATTCTTTCGAATTTGAGGCCAGTACAAACGAAAACTTTTATGGTACAGTCCGGTACAAACGCAGTACAAACGAATCGTACAAAAATCTTCAAATTTGTAAAAAAATATATATATATATCAGTGGTCCTGGTACGTTTACGTGAACTTTGCAAAGCTACTTTATTTTTCAATTTTTATTCGAGTTTGGGAAAAGCACAAATGAAACGTTTTACGGAACAATCCGGTACAAATGCAGTACAAATGATTCGTACAGAAAAATCTTCAAATTTGTAGAAATGTCTGTTCTGGCACTGCTAAGTTCACGTGAACGTAGCAGGACCACTTTATTTTTCGATATTTTTCGACTTTGAGACCGGTACAAACGAAACGTTTTACGGTACAAACCGGTACAAACTCAGAACAAAGAGTATAAATGCAAATATTTATAATTTTCAAAAGTGGTCCTGCTAAGTTCACACTCGTGTACATTTCAATAAAAAGGAAAGTGTATTAACATGGAATAGTAGTTCTTGAGCATCATTGTGCGTAAATAGGATTTTTCATTATGAGGAAAAATTTTAAAAATCTCTACCTTAATTATTCTGCACTAGCGTCAATTACCTTCTTTGCTTGGTTAAAATGAGAGAAATTAGTAATATGTTCTGTTAGTTCGTCACTTTTTATTATTACTGAAGCCTTCCCTGATATCGGCCATTTTCGATAATGTTTATATATCATCCCTAGCACTTCCCCAAGTTGCGGGGCTGAATTTGGATTTAAACGGCATCGGAAGTGTCACTGTTCATCTCAGCGACCCCGAAAACTATGGATTCTCCACTAATATTGGTAATTTTCGATCATTTTTAAATGTATGCTTCCCTTGCTTTGGGCTAAGTTACACCTTCAAAGTGCAATTATAGAAACTATCCCAGATTCGAACCTCATCTATGTTGAAAATTTGATCGAGATCGGTTCAAGAGTTACAAAGCCACAAACATAGTCACTTTAATTTATATATTTATAGATTAATTATTCTATTGTATATCAAGAGTTCGGGTCCATTGGTCAACTCTATTTTGAGTAAAGATAAGAGTAATTTTAAAGAAAGGAAGATTGTTGAAAATAGTTGTTTAACAAGCTGCCAATTCATCAGGCTTTTCCTTAAGGACTTTACCATACCAACAGGGATTCCTGGTGGTCTGACTTCCCTCATATAACAATGTGCATGTTCCCCATGTTATTTTTGTGTACTGCTGCATTCTGTTCGAACAGCCTACTAAAGTGGAAACGTTACTTTTGCATTTAACACGGGCGATCTTACCAGTGTGGAGCCGAAACGGCTCGTGCCATGAACAAAATTCCTCCATTCTTTTAGACTGAAATAAGTGAGTTTCATTTCACAGTGTGAAACTATGATAAACTTCCAAATAATGGGAATTCAATACTCAAACTTGAAGTAGTACCTCTATAGTTACTGGTTACAATAGATCAATCAAATCAAACATAGATCCTGTTCGAACCTTGAATCCATCTCGGAAATCCATTACTCGCTATGCCTTCTTGTTTTAGCTCTACGAAGACGAAGGTTGAAACCAGAAATAGTTAAATTGAACAACTTTTGGTTTGAATAGATGATGAACGGAGGAGATAGAACGTATTCTTGGGAAGCTGAATCGATTGCCCCCCCAAAAAAAAAAACCTGCATCTCGATACATTTTACCGTTTTTACACTAAGTGAATTAATATTGAAACCAGAAGTAGTATTAAATCACATTCAATTTTGGGTTTGTTATAGTGTTGAGGGTTGTAATGGTATGTTCTCTTGACACCCTAAATCAATAGAAGAAAACCACTTGTCGCTACGTATTACCATTTTTATTCTATGATAATAAATATTGAAACCGGAAATGGTTAAATTGAACTACTTTCAGTTTAAACAGGAAATTAACGGAAAAGATGAAACCTATCTTTGGGACACTGGATCGATTGCAAAAAGAAAATCTCGTTATTTCTTACCGTTATTGCTCTGATATTTGTCGACAGACAAACAGTCGATGGGTCTTACAACAGAGTTGGCCCATGGCCCGAACTTTCGGTGCACCCAGTACAGTAAACTCTACAACATGAAGTGTGAATTCAAAGTTGGCGTAGAAAAAAATGGTAAGAGATGGTCATATGATCCCAAATATATATATATATATATATATATATATATATATATATATATATATATATATAGGAATCCGTGAGACACACAGAAATGCAGGGTCCTCAAAATAAATAAAATATTTCAATAGAGTGTATAATTACATAGGAGCTACACAAGAAGTTGTTATTCGTGCAGATAGCTGGACGTACAAATGCTGAAACTTTGTTTGGAAGATAGTATTCCACACTTGCTGAAGGTCTTGGCGTACGTGCCCGAGCTCATTACATCATATTTGAAGTGTAAGTCTACGATAAACTTGTCGTTTTTATAATCTGTAAGTTCCTGATAATCTTAGTTTTTCTAAATAGCATGACACATGTCAAGGAACGAAGGAACAAATACAATGGAAAAATAGGAAAAGGATCAGGAATTCTGTACTGAAAGTAAAGATCTACTGTGCTTCTTTATTCGATATCCTAAACCATTAAAAGAAGTAAGCAAAATAAATAGCCGCATTACGTCATATAATCAATGAAATTCTTTGAAAGTTAAAAAAAAGAGAGAAAACTATTCGCGAAGGAAATTTTCTGTACAGGTGTTTTCTATGAATAAATGTAACTTTCATATCGTATATATATATATATATATATATATATATATATATATATACATATATATATATATATATATATATATATATATATATATATATATATATATATATATATATATATATATATATATATATATATATATATATACACGTTAACTAGAATATGACAAGTTATGAAAAATTGGAACAGAAAATGTTAATGTCAAATAGACAAGGACAAATATTGTAGGCATTCCGACGCCTACGTGATTTCCGATCTTTCTTGTATTTTTTAAGGTTTTAATTTCTTTTATTTTCTTGCATTAAATAAAGGGTAAAGTGCTCTTGTTGAGTAATGTGCTGTTAATTATATAGAAAGATTTTCTCAAGTTAATATACAGGGTGGGTGGAAAGTAACTCCCTATTTTAAATATTTTTCTTCCTAAACTATTGTACGTATAAACTCAGTTTTTTTGCACACATCTACAGAGTGGGCCATAAGTCCCTTACTACCACTTGTAAAATCCGTGTTCGTGGAAAATAGTGAACAACAACCATGTAGTAACATGGTAGACCGAGGGGGAAGTCGGATTGTAATGGTGACCAATATGGCGGCCATCTTGAAACCCGCCATCTTGAATTCACGTCAAGATTTTTAAATGAGAACATGGTCATGCGATACATCATTTTAGGCTAGAATTTAAAGCCAAACACAATGGCTGAAATTGGTTTGTTGATATTTTAATGTGTTCAAAAGTTACAGGCATTTCAAATTGCTAATTTTACCCTACTGTTTCTGTTGTTGCAGGTGAATAATTATGTCGCTAACGACAGCAGAGAGGAAGGAGTTGATCAGGGCATAGGAAGGAAGAAGCGCAAGGGCTGTAGCAGCTGAATTCAATGCCAGGCACCCAGATCGACATCCTGTGTCCCATGTTACTGTCGCCCAACTCTTCTAGAAGTTCATGGATACTAGTCCCATAGCAGATAAACCCAGGTGTGGAAGACCCACGACCGAAACACATGAAGCCACATCAGTAGCAGTGTGATCATTTGCTACATCACCACACCGCAGTACCCGTCGTCTGTCCATGCAATGTAGTGTCAGCCGTACATCCATCAGACGTATCTTACAGAAAAGCAAGTGGCATCAGTACAAATTGCAACTTCAACATCATCTATCTGAAGATGACCCTGATCGTCGTGTGGAATTTTGCGACTGGGCCCCTGCACCGTTGCAAACGGATCCCACATTCCACACACAAATTTTATGATAGAGTTGGAATAATCGACACGTATGGTATGGCAAATAACACACACATCGAAAAATTGAAGCAACTAATTCACAAATTGTATCACAGAGCAAGATCTAGAGTACCTGTCCCTCAACTCAGTGAGCTCTTATAAAAACGTAGATGGCAATATAACACAATAGATTGTGGGATATAATTGTGTCATTTTCGCAACTTTTTTAACTACTGGTCTTGAAATAAATTTCTCACTAAATGATAACCAGATGTATCAGTATCGTCTCCAAATAATGCAACAAATTTGTATTAGTACGCTACAACTGTTAGCGTGATGCTCTTATATTCCTTAGTGAATGTATATAATATTTGTTAACTTGAAAATCGTCCGTTGTCTTTATGTTATTGTAAACACATATTAATATTTGACACTAAATAAAAAACTTTTCAAGCACAAATAGTGACCCCCCTAGAAAAAATAATTTTCGTACTCTTCAATGTGACCTATGCGTGTTTGTATTTTTGCAGTTAAGTGTGCGTATCCTTTTTAAGGTCACTGTAACGTATAGGTCTCTTTTTACAGATTTAAAAAATCAATAATTTGACCTTTTGACCTTGACCTACCTAAGGTACCTATATACCAAATTGGAACACCTTATCTGTTATAGATAAAAAGTTATCTTATTTACAGAATTTTAAAGTTGCATGTGATATGTTAGAGCGAGTATGCACCGTTGGACTTAATGTAAAAAATTTTGCTCCATATAGTACACACTTCACACAAAACATTTCATGAATCTTTTTATCTTTAACACAACTCTTTACTCAAAGTTCCTAAAAACACAATCTTCTTATTTCTTAAAGGCTTCTTTTCCTGCCTTTCCTCTCCTTTCTTTTTTTTCTTGCCTATATAGCATAAATTCACTGTCAATGCTACCTAGATATTGAAAATTAATCACATAGTCTCTTTTCTTCAATTTGACATTTATGGTTCTCACAATATCTTCTGCTTAAATCATATGCTTTACTTTTATCCCATATTTACAAAGTTTTTTCACAAGCTTGATTCAGTAGTGCCTTTAGAGGAAATAGTAAGAAAGAATTCAACTATGGGTGATTATTAAGAGATAGACGAATTAACTGTTTTCGCTCTGCAAATGATATGACTGTTGTTTGAACTTTTGAATGGAAAAATGAAGCTAATTAAGAGGAGGACGAGGATAAATAAGCTGTAGGTTGAATGATGGTATCTTCTTGTAATCATATTTTTTTACTCAACTTTGTCAACAGAAACCGTGAGAACTTGAGCATTGCATTGAAGGTAGTTATTCGAATCAGTAGCTATTGATGCTCAATGCACAACCGCTGATTCAATAGACTTCTCCCGACAAACTGACCCAAACTTATGCATTATTTAGTCCATTGGTGGCGCTATGTGCGATGAACGGCTTATTACAAGTGGCGCTATATTTCAGTGTCGGGCTGTGAAATTTCAAAAGTACCCTCGTATTCAGTAACTAGGAAGGGCAAACGGGGCTTGTGCCCCGGGCACCGAATTAGGGCTGTAAAACTGGACAAATGTTTATTTTCAGTATAAGATAAGGAAAAGAGTCTTAGCAAACTTAAGATCATAAAAAAAGTACCTCAGAAACTTAACGGGCTACAGCAACTCACCAATCTTAGTATCACATTCAGAGTATAAGTTAGCTTCAAAGCTACCTTTTGAGGACATTGTAACAACCTTTGCAGCCAAAAGAGCACGCGACGTTAAACTTCAATTCCAGTTTTTTGTGTTTTGATTTAACTTACAACGATTTAAGAGATGTGTAAAATGTCCGAGTATAATACTTGAGACAACAGCTTGACTGTTTTGTGAAAATTAAATATTCTATTCTATAGCAGCAGACACATATACACTTCCCGATACAATTCTAAAAACAATGTGATTTGCAGTTATTATGATAAAACTATAAGAATATGTTAAGGATGCTACTCTCAGATTATTGCAAACAAAAACTAATTAGTTTGGTGTTTTATCTTATACCAAAAATTAAATAATGTACTGCAATGTTTAAGTCCAGCTTTACCACTTCAAGCAAAAGTGGAATAGGATAATTACTATGTGATATAGGATATTTGCTGTTGGTCAGGGGGGGGATAATGCGAGTTCTTGCCCCGTCCGATAACTAGCCTAGTTGCGTCGCTGCTCGTATTGTCTGGAACATGATGGAAAGTATAGTGAAAGAAACAAGATTGATGAATACTATGAGTGGATAGTATTCGTAGTAACATCAACACAAACAGGCTAGTGAAAGGTATTAATGGATTATACATCTCAATTTCAGGGTCAAAATGTCCCCTAATTATTTACAAAAACTACTGAAAATGATAAAATCTACAAATTCTCTAATTTGAAATCGAGACATAATTACCTTGTTGTGAACCAAATTACGTTAAGGTATAAGTTATTGACTAAATAAATACAGAATACTTTGCAAGTAATGAGACCTCGAGATATTAGTACAAGAAATCGGTTCTTCTCAATAATATATACCAGAAACAGATCAAAACATTAACGGTAATAAATTCCTACACGTCTGAAATAAACCTAATTACTTCAACTGTATCTTAATCACCTCAACGTGTATATCCCATTGATACCACTAATATTGCACTATAAAAAATCGAGATAACTTTTCACGTCTAACGTAGTTTCCTAACCTGACACAATGTTTCAATAACCAATCAATCCACTGTTTACAGATTAAAACTACAAGAAAGAACGATGGAATTCAAAGTAAATAATAAATACAGAAAATCTCATGAATCTGTAAGTACGGTATTATGTATACCAAAACAGTTCCGCCAACAATAAACTATGTATCTTCCCAATAACACTAGCTGCTGAAGGTCACCTCCTTTAAGTCTACATTTTGCACAAAATCAGTATCGAATAACAATTTTAGTTAATATGGCCAACTTTAGAGATCTTGATTTAGGCAAGAATACTACTAGTAATGCTTTTTCCGATTTAGAAGCAACTTCGTATATACTCGTTTTACCAATAATTCAAGATTAAAATATAATGTTTTCGCTTAGAATTTTGAATTTCATTAGTCTTATTAGCTTTGGAGTTCTGGTAGTAAACTAATCAGTGCGTCGATCAATTTTCACGCCATGTCATTTCCAAAAATCAGTTGAATAGCCGAGCCTTCGTAAAGGAGTCAAACTAGATTTATCCCTTCTGTTTTGCTAGGCATAATAATTCACTATATCAGTCTTTCACTTGAGAGCTGACTATGGTTACCACAAAGAAAGTGCGGCTGAAATTGTTTTCAAGGAGTCGAACCAAAACTTCATTGCACAGTTACACTATCTCTCCGTCCAGGAGAGAAAAAATCAAAAACTATTTGACAAATTGCCATCAATTTTGGTCACGATGTACAGTGTAAAACGTTAAAAATATTCCTGAATGGAAATGATTCATCCAGATGATGTGAAAATAAATGTTCCCTTCCTCATGCATTCCGCAAGGGGTTATTGTAGAAACACCTTGCTGGTATGCAACCCAACTTTACTCAGACGTCAGATTGGTTGCATACCATTCAGTTACTTTAACATTCTAACCTAACTTTATGTGTGCCGTTGTGAGTTTTAAAGAATGTAAACATGCTCATATTCTCAGCCCATGCTCATAATGTTTTGAGATAATGCCGAACAAAAAGGAAAAAAAAAACGGGTTACTTGTAATAATTGAATAGAAATAAGCAAAGAGAAAAGTGAAGGTTTAGTTGTATCAAGAAACAAAACTTTCAACAGAGAAGACAAATAAAACGACTTGAGAAACAATGTATGATAGCAGAAAATTTCAAACATTTCTGAAGTAAAAGCAGATAGCCAATTGTACTATTCACAAAAATTACTAGATCACACTAAGGAGGGAAATGTTGCTAAATCTTGAGATGTTTGATATCTATAAATAGAAAAAAATTAAAATGATAGTGATTAACACATATTCCATACCCTTAAAATAATAAGTCTATACGCTGTATAGACATGAATAATACTGAAAAGGAAATGCAGTAGTATCCACGCAACGTAGATGAGATTTCTGAGAAATGTTTTCAGATAGACTTCTTAGGAATGAGATAAGGAAAGATCGAATGAGAAGTGTTTTTGTTAGAAATACACTTAACCAAAAGAAAAAAAATCAGGACAGAATAGATAAATTTAAGCTCCATTGGTATAGACATGTAGGAAAAAGAAAGAGAAGAACGTTTGACCTAAGAAGTACCGTATCTATGAGTAAAGCAAATGATACTATGAGTAAAGCAAAAGAAAAAAGAGGAATAACATTAAAAACATTCGTATTTTTCGGTGGAGCGAAAGAAGTCGTTGAAGTTTCTTGTACGTACCCAGATCACAAAATATAATATAAGTAGAAAGTTAGCGTTATGTTGTTATTGATGATGATGTGCTAGCCACTGGTTTTGTAGTTAAAAGTAAGGGGATTCCTAATTCTGAATACTGGGTGGAGTAAAACGTTCATACTTATTGGACTTCGGGACATGCAGGAGAGTTGAAAAAGTAAAGAGACATTTATTGTAGCACCGTTGTATCTAATCATAGTGGTGAAATATGTTTGTCGAAAGATGACACAGTGTCATTCCGTTTGCGTATAGAGAAAGGTTTTTTAGCAGTGTTCGTAGTTTGAAGGAAATTTCCCTAATCTAGGGAAATTTCGTAGTAAATTTAGCGAAAGGGGAAAAAGGGAATTTTTGATAAAACGTGAAAAACCAAGGAAATTCTCCCTCTGACTTGTTGACCAATAAAAGTGCCAATATAAATTCACTGATATTCTTACACATCTTTGGGTTTCCAAATAATACGTTTCTTTGTTTTAAAAATTTGCAAGTTTTCTGAATGATGTCAACGAAATTTTGTGATGTTCTGTCGTTTGGAATCAATAGCTAACGCAGTTTTGTCTATTTCCTTTTCCTTTTCGTTTCTAGTTTAATTCATTCCTTGTTAAAACGTGGTTTGTTTCCATGTTTCTTCACATACCTAAATTTTTCTTTAGCTGAAATTTCAATACTATCAATAATATTAACTCAAGTATCCTCAATACTAATGCATTCAGAACCTTCTAAACCGAAAATCTATTCGACACTTCAATCTAGTAATCACCTCTTATCTGTCCCTTTTCTAATTTCTTTAAATTAAGACTCTCTGTTTTCAGGTGCTGAATATTTCTTTTTCTCGACGATAATCTCCTTTGTAATTATTGCTAGTAGGTAGTGTCCATTGTCACAGTCAGCTCCACTAAATGACCGAATTTCAGCGACATGATGTTGGAATTCACTAGTCTTCACGATAAAGTTTTTCGATGTTCCGAAGTGCATGGGTCTAATGCCGTTGTCATTACTTTCCTTATGCACACAGATTTTCGTTTCCTATAAACGGTTTGAAACTTTCCTCGTTCTACCTTCTTTGAAATCCTTTAATGGAATGTTCATATGGTATCACAGAAATTAGTCCAATACACCTTCTCTTCTTTGTACAAACTGTCTTTTACATAATCGTCCTTATCTTCTCTTGGAGCATGTACATTTAAAACAATAATTTTGCCTGAAGAATAATAATATAAAGTCTGTCATTAACAAATTGAAAAGATTTAATTGCTGATATTATTCGCTTGTTATCGAAAAATGTTATTTCTAACTGATTTTTACTTCCTTCCCCATAAAAACGTAAAATTTGCGATTTGCATTGCTCCCTTTCCTTCCCATCTAGCTTCCTGAAGTCCCTATTCAATATTTTTTAAAGTCAGTCGGTACAGATGTTAACCACTACCCGTTAAAAATTTATCATATTCCATAGTCTGAATCTCATGTCCATGTTACTTTGCTGAGATCGTACCAAGTTATCAGTTCAAGTCCAAATCTTCTGTGAATGTTACTGCACAAGTATCTTTATTTTCAGGATAAGGTTGTTGACTTCATGCCAAAATCTCAAACTGAATGATCACCTCTAATGTCATTGATCGAAGACTGTTTATTATTCAATACTTTCGCAAGTAATCTCTATATCTAGAGGCCTTCTTCTTGATCTACAGCCTGAGGACGCACCATGCTGTAGTGACAGGACTTTACGTGAGTTTATATAAAGAATTGTGTATATTGCTTTCAATATGCAGAAAGAAATTATAGAAAATTCTTCTTCTCCGCCTAACTTGACAGGATCGTAAGACACTCAATTTGTTCCACACATGTTGACCCTTTGACCACAGATACACATTTTAATCAATGATATGATAAAAACACAGTACTAGATAGATCATAACTATATTCAAAAATAAACTTCAAACTAAGCAACGGTTTTCCTATGGTGGATTCTACACAAGATTACTTTCTTTTTTATAAATATAGATTAATTTAATTTTGTCTTCTAGCTTTTGGCAACAGATTGTTAATGTATTTTGTTTGTTATGTAAGTTGGTGTTGCTTGAGCTTTTTTCTAAGAAGTACGGTAGTATTCATTCCTCTTTCTAGTTAAGTAATTCCTAACTTACCTTTATAATTGTTCTGCTAATATGATTGCTCTGATATTTCCTTTTCTTATGATAATTCCAAATAGTTGACGGCTTAAAACAATGATATATTTACTTTGTAGTCAATTTTCTATTTACTGAAGTTGTTAAAATCACACTGTACAAATTCTTCAATGTATTTTAAATGCTTCTACTTCTACGTAGCTCATTAAGGAAAATCAAATTTCAGAACAATTATTTTTATGTTCTTAGATGTAAGGTGAATTCAACTAAGCTCCTCAAAAACTCCCTCTCCCCTCTTCCCTGTCTTAGTTATTTGGTTGAAATGGACTTTATCATCTTGTTCAGAACCGAGGCTGTAGGAGACGTGGACCAACAGTTTAACACGATATTCAAACCATACCAAGAATCAAACCCTGATCTTTAGCGCCAAAGGCGCGTACTTTGACTATATAGCCAAGAGAGAACTTCACATCTCTTAGTGTTCCGGCTACAGTCTGAAAAAATGTAGGATCCTATTTTCGACTATGAGTGGCAAAGAAGATTTTCACTGCCAATAGTAATAATACCTAGTATTCATGTTGGAGGCTACCTATATTAAAATATTGAAGTATCATGTATAATGACATAAGTCATCATTCCAAACTCTGATTCTACAGTGATCGATGACTAACAATAATTCAACCGAGAAGATCAAGAAATCTTATTTCATACTACATATTACAAAGAATGTTGTTACAATATGGGAACTCATTCTCTCCCTCCCTTGTATTAAGCGGTCATGGTTTTCTAGTAGTCAAAATTTATTTATTTATGATATACATCGTAAAATTATTTCCTTTAGGGTAGAGCTAAAAACGGTACACGGTAATTTTGGACTTTCCCAATTACCTTTTATTATAGGGTTTTTAAATAAATTAGGAATAGTATGTGTTTCGGGAAAAAATTGACACCAATTGTATAAACATTAACTATAATGTATAGGTGCCTGTCTAATGACCAGCACTCGTGCATTTGGTTGGTGAACACATCACAGTACTAGAGATTCGGGTGGAAGTACACACAACAGTAGTTCACATTCTGCTATAAATTGTAGCTTTTTTTCCTATTTATAGCCTTGTTGCTGATAGATTACGTAAATACTGCAAAGTTTCTTCTATGTACAGTAATAAGAAATTACAGTTCAAATATTAAGTTCCTGTTAGATATTTGGTGGTTTGTTGGTGAGTTGAGGAACCCAAAGACCAAGCGTAGTAGGGTGACAGGATCCAACTCTCTTGTGGTCAGGGAGTATGTGTAGACACCTCTCAGAGACAGAGCGTCTTAGAGAGGAGGATAAAAATAACTTAGGAGACCAAACGTCCTAGAGAGCGGTGAGGTGTTGTAAAAACCAGACATCCTAGTAAAGGAGCTCTCAGAATCCAGGTGTCCCAGAGAGAGGTAAGGTTAATGCGAGGACTAGGCGTTCAAACGAGGGAGCTCTCAGAGGCCAGCATCCTAAAGAGTGTAAGTGATGATCAATCGGTGAATATTGATGCCTTTTGCGGTGTTGTGGCTCCTTTTATCCAGACATGTTGCTGACTTCGCTAATACTCATTATTTGACAATGGTTGACGATATCTTCTTAGTGGTTGTCTGAAGTTGTTTACAGCCAGTACGTGGTGTTGAGAGCGTGTGTAGAACTTTGGATGTCACCAACAAGGTTATAATAGGACGAAAGCCACAATTTATAGTAGAATGTGACCTACTGCTGTGCATACTCCCACCCGAATCTCAAGCACTGTGATGTGTTCTCCCACCAAATGCACTCGTGCTTGTCATTAGACGGGCACCGATACATTATAGTTAATGTTATACGATCGGTATCAATTGCTCCAAAACACATACTGTTTAAAGACTTACACAACAAAATCTTTTCTCACCTTGAAATGAAATGAAATTTCTAGTATGTCCAACGCTTATACCCTTTAATCCCTTCAGGGCCAAAAGAATTGTAAGGCAGATAGAGCATTTTTTTTGTTATTTAGGCTAAGTCTAACACGCAGATTCCAAAAATTGTCATTGCAAGTTTATAATTTCAAGTGTTACCTAGTTGTGGCCTGCAATAAGTATGTCCTTACGATTAATAAAGATTGTTTTTAAACAAATAGGCATAAGCCTAAGTAATTCTAACTTTGGTAAGTCTTTTTTAAAACCTTGTTTACTTCTCTGAATAGTTTTAGCAGTTATAATGTTTATATGTGCTAATAGTGGTGATTCCTATATCCTTCATTAATCAATGTGTAGCTGCTAAATGTTATACAAAATCAGAGGATGGGTTTCAAACTATTATAAAGCAACTTGTATTTATATTCATTTTTATATTCCATTTCATTTAGGTAATCCCTGAAGCTTTAATATCGAACGCACGAAAACTGAAACATTCTAAACGATCCCCTACAAATTTTAGGACAGTTAAAAGAAATGGGGCATGTTGAGGTTTTGTCTGGGAAGTAGTTGGACTGATTTTCCCTCCAAAAACGTGGTGAAGGAGGGGAATGTTACGGCGCTGGTAGGATGGTGGGGATCCCCTACCAGCGCACCAGTCGCCAGTCGTCTCCAAGCCTTCACGGAGGCAGATCGAGTTTAAGGTGAACCCTGTTCAAGGTGCCTTGTCATCTCCATAATGAACCGTTTGTTAGAGCAAAGTTAAGTATTGAAGTTTTACTTCAAACTGTGTAAGACTGTGAGTAAGACCCATGACATGATTAAGACTGCTTATGGAAGTGATTCCGACAAAAGGCTTCATGAGAAAGTTTTAAAAAAAATAATGTTGATCATCTTTTTAGACTCCAAAGGAATGATTCACAAAGGGTTTGTACCTCCTGGTTAGACAGAGGATGCTGCATTCTACGTGGAAGTTCTTGAAAGATTCAGAAAACGAGTCGCCCGTGTCCGTCCAGTAATCGCTGGATCATGAAAACTTCATCATGACAATGTGCCGAGCCATACCGCTTTTGCTGTCATGGGCTTCTTATCGAAACATGGCATCACACAGCTTCACCAACCACTCTACAGCCCTGATGTCCTTCCTGCAACTAAAATGGATCATGAAAGGATGGCACCACGGCTCGGTCCAGGCCATTTAAGAGGCCGTAACGACGGAGCTCAAGAGAATTCCCCTTTCTGCTTTCCAGGTAGACTTCAGTGATTGGCAGGGTCGCTGAAAACGTTGTGTTGAAGCAGAAGGGGCATATTTTGAAAACTATTAAGTCGATGTGTCAAAATTGTGAATAACTTAAAAAATTCAGTCCTACTACTTTCCGAACAAACCCTGTATATCCCTTGGATGTCAATGGGTGAGGATAATTGGGGCGGTGAAGATAATAAGATTGAAAATAAGAGAGGCGATTGATTAATGAGAATCAATGATTCTAAAATAATTGGTGGGATGATAATGTTGGAGCAAGTAAGAGAACCTGAATGAGATCTATGGACAAGATATTGTCCTCCATAAACTTATATGGGCTGAAATCGAACCAGAGACCCCTCGCACTAGAAGTGAACGCTTTTGCCACTGGGTCTTTGTGTGTCCATTTTCCCTACATTTATGATATGTTACAAAAGCTATTTTTAAACATTAAACATATTTACGCATATATAACATCTTTGAGATCCAAGCGATGAAGGAAACGACAGCAAAAATTGGTAAATATAGACAATTTATCTTCTACGAAAAGCAAAATAAGAACGCTATATTATTTGTAATCTTTTAATCCGAGCGTCGTCGTTGATATTTATAATACACACTTGAAGAAAAGAAACACATTTAATAATAATAAAAAAGAATGGGAAATTAAGGGAAAAGCCTTGAAAGAAGAGAAAGATATTGAAAAATGGGAAAGAGAAGGGGTTCAGGAAATTGAAAGAATGAGTTAAAGAAGTTGAGAACGTCAAAAAGTTGAGGAAGGAAGGAAGGAAGGAGGAGAGAAAGAAAGAAAGAGAATAATGGAAGAAAACAGAAGAAGAAGAAGAAGAAGAAGAAGAAACTGTTGAGTTGGAACCCAAATATTGAAATCAGTCTTGCAGGGATGGAAAGATAATTGCTCGGATTCTAATTGAATTTCTTGACTTAGTTCTTGTGTGTGTGTCTTTCCTTCTGTCTACATTTCACTTTCCTTCATTTTTCTTCTTTTCTTATTATTTTTATTATTACTATTATTTTTCATCTTTCAGTTCCTGTTTCCGTGACAGGTTGAGATCTGTACCGTATAATAATAACAATACTATGAGCAAGAAAACATAGTTTTGTTGCTGATTTTCTTTCTTATTTCTTTGATGTGACTGTCTTGGAAAATTTAAAAACAAAAAAGAGAAAAAACTCGTTCTTCCCTTCTCTCGCTTTGGTTTTGCCTAAGAACTAAAGCATGTAACCTCATTATACTAATAATATAGCAGGAAAACGTTTAACCTAAATTGTATTTGTATAGGTTAAATAACAGATTGAAACTAATTGTATTATACATAATGTTTTATGAATATGATTCTAGATAATGTCGAAAGTAAAATTATATACACGAGGGACTATCGAAACCTGCAGTGAAACGTGTATTTATTATTTCATACAACCAATACAGCCAACAGATAATACATACAATAGGTTATTTTCCGACATAGTAACCATATTGGTTGAAGCACTTGTCGCATTGTGGAATGAGTTTCAAAATTATCTCCGGGTAAAAATCCTGTCATTGCGTGTTTACCCACGTTGTTACAAATTGTTTCACCTGCTCGTCCGAATCAAAGCCACGGCCTCCTCGGTGCTTACGAACGACATTCCCAATTCTGGCATCAGATGTCGTAACATAATCCTCCTGTTGTCCTAAATCAGATCCTCAAATCTGTTGATGCCACACTAGGTCGGTCACACGGCGCCCCTCGTCGGTGATATTTTCGACATCATTCTGCGACATGCTGACGAGACATTACACTCTCTCCATAAACCTCTACCAGCTATCGATGAATTTCAGCCGCGGTTACATGTTTCGCCCACAGAAATCGAATAATTGAGGGGACTTCTTCGCGAGACCAGTTTTCCAAACGAGTCGCCATTTGTGTTTACATGCAACTAGCGCCGTAGGTGTCGAATGGCTGAAACTCTGCACAGTTGTCAACTCCATGTATTAAAATTACCGCACACTCTCGTTCCTCTATAACAGACGAAACTCCAGAAATATCGATCTTGTAACCTTAGTTTCTAATTCTCCCTCGTACGTATTTATGGTTGGTTGGATTTGGATGTTCCATTTCAGTACTGATGGCATATGAGATGTGGACCTATAGTTTAATATGAAATGCAGACCAAATGAGCTCTGACAGGGAATCAAATCCAGGTCTTTCGCATCCAAAGCGAATACATTAAACTATAAACCCTAAGTCTGCACGGTTCTGAATTTTTAGCCCGAGCCGGCGCAGCCCGTGGATTTATAATGTGAGGCCCGACCCGAGTCCGAAATATGTTTTAGCCTTTAGGTCCGAGCCAGACACGAGCCCGAAATAAGCTCGAATTGCATAAACTTAATAATTAACGAAAAATTAAATTTTTATTTACAGCAATTAGAGGTTTAGTTTTGCAGGTGTACTTTAAAAGTTCTCCAGAAAGAACGGTAAGATAAACATCGTTCTACAGTATATTTACAAAGTTAGGCCCGAGAAATATACTTTTATATTTAAAAAGTTATGGCGCGAGCCTGCCCCGAACCCGAAGTGATCTATGCATTGTAGACCCAAGTCCGGCCCGCTTGCTCGGTCCAAGCCCGTGCAGACCTCTAATACAGCCACGAGAGACTGTAAATGTACTTATAGAGATGAAGTGAAACATTCCAGTTTCACATGCTGCAGTTGTCCCTCTAGGTCAAAGGAAATGAAATGAAATCTTTCAGTTTAACATCCCACGATTATCTGCTTTAAGCTAAGGAAGACAATGATCTGAAAGCAACTGAATGATATGGGAAGAATTGGTGGAATGAGAAAGTGGAAGGAAACGGGAATACTTCTAGCAAACCTACCGACAGATGTTGTCCACCACAAACTTCCTTGGCTCGGAGTCAAACAGGGACCTCATATATGACAGGTAAGCGCTCCATCAGTGAACCACCATCCCCTACTCTCTCTCTTATTGGAATAAAGTGTAACGTGTCTTCCATAAAGTTAAACACGTCCGGTGCCGAGTATGAATAATCACACAAATAATTAAATATATAAGCAGCTGAGTGATAGTAAAATTTATGGTATAACTAATATTACGTACGAATATTTTATAGAGTCACTAATAATCAGTTTAAGTGGTTCTTCCAGATAAAATACTAACATTCAATATTCACTGTACAACTTTAATAACCATTTCAAGAAAAGAAAATCCTTTTAACACTAATTTACATTCAAACTAATTAAGTTCTGAAACTTGAACTGTGGAAAATTATTCTTAAAAACACGAAAACGTTAACCATCAAATAGAAGTAAAATAATTCCAATTGTCTTATTCTCTGAATAACAACCGTTATTTATTGTATTTCACTATCAGAATAAGTTGCATATAATTCAATTAAATATAAAAAATGTCTGCTTACATGAATATCCATAATGTTGGTTAATACACAGAATATAATAAAAATTAGAAATTGTTCTTTGAAATCTTCGATTCGAATTCCAAGAGGATGTATTGCTTAAATTTCAATATCAGATTACTATTTGGTAAATTCTAACTTCAAACTATAACCTTCCAAGCACCACTCTTTTGAAGTTAACACATATTGAACTGTTACTTATTATTAGTATTTTAGGCAAAGGAAAATCACTCAAAATCACTCTATCACTTAATGGTCATTTTAACTGAAACCAAATTTCATACCAGAAACTAGCACCGTTTCCGTCATAGAGGACCATACTTTCACTTCAGTGATTCAGAGACATCTACCTTTCCGGTCAGGTGTCTCAGAAAACGTAAGCTTTAATAGTTACACAAAATCCCACTATAAACTCAGGGCGCTAGTAGTATTTTTTTAAAGAGAGAAGAACTGATTTCTTTAACAAATTAGATAAAGATAGTGCATATATGCTTATTACAGTGTTTGGATAAAACTCCTTAATATTAGCAAAGCAAAATCGTTTGTTAATAACTTGTATTATAGTTTTAAAACTATATAATTTCCTTTATTTTGTCTCATGAAGGTAATAATGTATTGCTGAAACTGTAAACAAGTTACTAATGTTACATTTTTGCTCGGATCAGGTTTCAAATTTTTACCTAAAGTTATATATTAGATCCGATACATATTAACAGCAAATTAGAGAATTCGTACATGATACACAATATCTAGGCAGAGTACAAAATGATAGGTTTTATATGAATCTTTGTTGTCAAATATGTACGGGTGAGTGTGAACGTTGCAAACTGCTATTCCCCGTTCTCCCGATAAGAAATTGATCACGACGTGGCGGATGTTATTGGATTTCCCGGGAGCCATGTGGCTTGAACTGTGTCTGAGGTCTGCTATAACTATGAGCTAATCTGCTTGAACTTACAGAAGTAATTACCTGACACTTTTCCGTTTATTTGTGAGTTACTTTCTCCAAGACTCTTTGAAGTGTAATTGCCAAGCTTTAAACCATTGGTGGTTAATGTTAGTGTGGCAACATTGCGCAAAGACCAACGTTTTTCAAGGAAAAATTATTATTTCTAATTAAGTGCAGAGCTTTTTATCACTCTTGTATATACCTTAAGTAACATACTTTATATTACAATAACTGTAAAATTAATTTTAGAAGCGGGAAAATAATCCTTCGCAGTCACTAATTTCTATCGGGTACTAGCGAGTCTACAAGAACCAGATGTGTACAGTGCGAATTATTGGAGCTAATACGGGAACCTTGTTTTTCAGTAATCACTTATCTGGTAGAGTATTTTCCTGTCTGCCCATTAAAATGGTTGGTTTTTGGCAGAATTTAATCTAACTGGCATACATGTAAAATATTTAAAAGAGTCTTTTGAGGTCTTCTACAACATTGCTATCTCTGTGGTCGCCTCATTTTCTCTGTGGCACTGCTTATGAAATAGATATCATTCTGTTATGAACTCTTGGACAGTCAGATAAAACTCACAGTTAATGGTGACCAATTTGTGAAACAACCAGCTTTTTTCTTTTAAAAAAAAATGTTTGTTCTTCCATTATCCTTTCAACGATGTATAAAAATATTACTATACCATTTACAATTTTCAGAAGCATCTTGGGATTCCATTATAGAAGAAACTGTTAATCAAACAGAACACTCCATTGTACGCGGTTTTTAACATTATAATATCTTACTTTTTTGTTTTATACTATTATCTCCAGCCGTTTATTATTATGATTTGTACACATTTGACATTTTATCTGAATGCACAAGGACCTATTAAAAGGTGGTCATTTCGTAAACAATCCCCCACACGGAAAACTTTTCCCTACAAAAGTTTTATATATATATTTCCAATCATGTAAAAATTATATACATTACATACATTGTCATTATACTTTTTCGAGTGACCCCTTGAGGCACCATGCTACGGAGTCTTGAGGGGCAAATAGAGTACTCCATTCTGTGTGCTATAAAACATTTTTCCCATTGTACTTTTGTTTCACCCTTTTATCTCCAACCGTTTCTGATTTATAAGCAATGGTAGATTTATTTGAAACACCCGGTATATCTATCTATATCTATATCCGTATTATCATTACCTATTGAGTAAAAGAGTAGATAAAAAGTATATATCTAATTTAAGAGATAACTGAATAATCGGACAATACTTTTGTTTAGGTATCTAATAACACTATTATGAGTTATATATAACTAACTCTTCACCATAAGATATGCTAAGTAACTAGCAAACTCCTCTCAATTAAATACTTTTGTGTTCCTTCTAAATACATTTCACAAACATTAATAAGCTATATATACAGTACCTTAGATACCTAAACAAAAGCAATACTTCTTCCGCAAAACACTTTATCCGATTATTCAGTTATTAGTTAAACTACTACTATTTATGATCTCCTCTTTCACTCAACACTATCTATCTATCTCTACACTCATTCATCGGTCTACATGTATATATTATGTACGGACCTTCTTTTGACGGGTATATGGAAACAACGGATAAAATTTGCAGCAGCAGATTCAGTTTAACAGTATTAAATTTTACCGGAAAGCATTGAATTTCGTCTTATAGTGTATGTTTATTGTGTACAGATATTCTACGTTGTCAGATTGAATTTTATGTTAATTTAAAACATAGTACTGTGCAATTCTTTCTCTTTTGGAATATAATTGTAGATATTGGCCATCAGACTTACTAGTATCGGAACTTAAGAATTATTAGCAAACATCGGATCGTTGTTTCTCCCATTGTATCCGTTAATATAAAAGATACGGACCACCACAATAAACTTTATCAATGCGTTAAACTAAATCACGTCATGCTACAGATGTAACTGAAACATTTATAGGTGAAATGTAAACGCAATTATAGGCGTTTCAAATCAAACTTCAAGAAAACTCACCACAAAAAGTAAACTATCCCTTGTGAATATCTTTTTTAAGAAATAAATTACGGAACACTATATATTAATAATGGATATTTATTTGTGAAATATAAAGAAAGTTATGAGTCTTTTTTAAGCTTTCAGAAAGGAACTCACTTCCAGGCCTAAACTATTGTAAAGATATGAGTGTTTATTGCTCATTCATAGATATTGATCATCGAACTATTGATTCATTGAAAACTGAAAAACTTTATTCATCGCGAGGAAACTGTCATAAATGTTGTGATACTGTTTTCTTTTCTTTTTCTAATTATGTAAACCTGTTTGTTTGTATAGAGAATAAAGGACATGAGATTAAGTCTTACTAATGAATTCACTTCTGTCTGTGAATTCAGGTTACGCCATCTTCCGCCTTCTAATGTTTACTGAAAATGTGTTCGTATGCATTATGTACCGAATTATGTCAGTGTATATTTTATGTAATAAATGCTGAGGGTATCCCTTCCCCGATGAACTAACCTATCTCTGACTTCAAGGTGCCTGTTGAAACGAAGCCCAATTCTTCATCAACACGAGCAATTTGGATCTTTAAAAATCCAAGTCAACCCGGAAGCAGGGAGTGAATTAGCAGAAGAGAATCGACGTGGATAGTCAGTCCTCAGATAGTTTTTCGACTTACAGTTTCAGTCTATTGCAGGTTCTAACCCAGTGGCTAGAGAGAGAGAGATTTCGTTTCTAGGCAGTAGGACAGACCTTCGTTCTTGCAAACTGTCTGTCAGTGTAGATCCATCTTTATGAGCTACATCGTGATTCTGAGAAGTGGCCAGCATTAGGTTAAATCAATCAGACATATTGGAACCGACACGCCTTCGCGATAGGGGAAGACCTGAGTGGACAACAAAGAACCAAGCAGAGACCATGAGAATCGACAGATACTGTCACTTCAGAATTCCTTCATTTCCAAACATTGGAGAATCCAGAAGCGTCGTTTGGTGGAGGCAGATTGCTTTCTGGCCAATACTATAGGATCTACCGTTGTCGGGTAATATTCTATTTAGGAACTAGTATGTGCCCTAGCCAAATATCCAAGTTTCAGAATGATCCAAATATCCCATATGATATTTTCGCTGACATTTTCAGTACAGTAACTTAAACACACTTTCCAGCACCGTTTCGGCTTGAATTAGCAGTATAACCTTGTTTCCCATAGAAAAGTCTGATTACAACCGAAGTCCAACGTAATCGAAATCAGTTTCAAAGACATTGGCTTCTTGTTTCGGAAAAGAAAGAAACAGTGATAAGTAGTCTATTGTATGCAGGACACAACAGGAGAGAGAATATTTCTTTCAATAACTGCAAAGCAAGTAACTGCACGACAATCTTTCTTTGAAAGTCTGTTTGCAACAATATACTAAGCAACTGAGAGAACTCTTGAGGAAATAATGTTTTTCTTTTTTTTTTCTTAAGAAGTGACAAGTTATTTTAATTTGATCTGGAAATTGAATCAGAGCCATTGAAATGTAAGTCAGAGCATGTATGTTTTCCTCCCCTTTCCCCTTCATCTTTTTGTCCCTCCCTGGTTCGATCCCCGACCAAGTAAGTTTGCGGTGGACAACATCTTGTCCGTGGGTTTTCTCGGCGTACTCCCGTTCACTCTCACATCCTTATTCCATCAATTATTCCATCATCATTCACTTGCCTTAATCATCCTTCTCCCTTAGCCCATAAAGCGTGCCGTGGGACGTTAAACTGAAAGATTTCATTTTCATTTCATTTTCCTTTAGTCTCCGTTCTGTCATATGTAAAGTTCTCCCTTGTGCATAGCATCATGCCATGAGGGTATATATGGAGTGCGGAGTTCATTCTCCAAACTGTATTGACCTCAGTCGTTCGGCCGCATCCTCCCCTTCAAGGGACCCCTTGGATCTGACGTTGGTAATGCCCCAGAGCTGCACGGCATCTTATGTACAAAATCAAATGTCGTACGGTAACCAAGAGCAACAGATACCTGACATGCATTTAAATCAATCCCCTTTAAAATCGAACAATTCATTCGTAGCTTTCACACGCCTACGCTCAAAGTAAGAACAAATACTTGAATTCTGAAAAAAAATCCAGCAACCAAAACAATAGGTGTCTGGTGAAAGCAAACGAAAACATTTTAAAATGAGTTCCATCAAAATCGGACAATCCGTTCGAAAGTTATCGTCGGATGCCACATACAAACAGACAGACAGGATGCCTGAAATAGGGAGCTTCGCACCTAAAATTCTCAAGGTTTGTTTCACGACAATCGCAAATACTCGATGGCATTCGAGTGCCGGATAGTAAATTTTCGAAACGAAACTTTGATAAGTCTTCAGCCTTATCGAATTCCCTTACCTCTACCTATATCAGTAGCTGTCTCTATCCAGAACTTTAAATTAAACCCTCGAAATCATATGTAAAATTGTTTTTCTGCCTGCCCCGTTATTGGCGCAATTGGCAAAGTGACTATTTTAGTAGAATAATTGTGTCTTGGATTCCAATTCCATTCGGGTGATGCATGTTTTCTCTTCCTCTTTCTCTCTTCTGACAGACCGCTTAAACCTTGTACAGATCTGTGGGGAAAAACTTTTCCTTCACTTCATTGCTAATTAGAGAAGTTTCAAAATGAACACCCTGCATATACAATACATATTATATACAACTATGATAACCACGAATACATTGTTTCTTCCGAACACCCCGATAATCCCGAACTTTTCAAAATATTCAAGCGACTCGACAAATGCGATCATATTGATATATTTCTGTATTTGCTGCTTTCAAACAATGCGAGACTCTCGAACAGTTCGAGTGTCTCGAAATTGTCTAATGTTTCTTACATTTCGAGTGCCTCGAACACTTCGAGATTCCCGAACATTTCGGGAGTCTCGAACATTTCGGAAGTCTCGATCATTTCTAGAGTCTCGAACATTTCTGGAGTCTCAAAAGTTCGATAATTCGATAAAATTAAAATTCTTTATCGATGAAACGGTTTTGAAATTTTATTGAATTGCTATTGATTACTCGACTATCGGAACAGCCCTACTCTCAGGTTACTCAATGTTGCCGTATTGAAACATTTTGTCCAGAATTACAAATACTACAGTCAGTCAAACATCATATATATAATTACGGGCATATCAAATACAGTATTGTGGCGTGCAGGTCTTTAGTCCACAAATTGTGAGACAGCAAAATTGGGGGGTTGGATTTAATCAACTATTTCCAAATAATAATGATAATAATAACATCTATTTAGGACAATACTATATTATCTGGTATCCACAAGATTTGGCATAATGGTAAGCTTAATAAGTGTATGGGATATTATAGAGTTCAAGAATTTAATTCCCGCGCTTTTGGCCATAAAATTGAGTTTATATATATAATGTAGATATGTTAAAATCAACGGGATACAAATTTACCCTCAACGTAACTCACTAGTATTATATTTGTCTGTGGTGAGCAAATATTCTACTTCAAGCATAAATGTTCTCTGTAGGGCGGTGCTTTCATTTCTTTTACGTTGTATCATCCCATTAACGATTTAAGAATCATGAATTTTAGATATTTATAAGGTTTTGTTAAATCGTTAAGAACATAACTGCCAAAAGATGCTAAAACATAAGGTTTCCTAGGTTTCAAATTAGGATATTTATTCTGTTACAATAGCTTTTCTTTTGGTGTTATTTCAAGGAAAATACTTGCTAGGAAGACTGCAATGAATTCTATTCACGTAATGAATTAATTTTCAGTTCAAACATTAGTATCACATTCATCTTGTCAGAGTCAAAAATTATAATTGTAGAGGAACGACGGAATCCTTTAATATTATTATATTCTTGTTCCCTTTTTGTAAAACTGTGACGTTGGGTTGGCAGATGGTTATGAATAGAACAAAAACGGCGAAACAGTTGCAGATTATTTTAAAATGAATCCATAAAACGACATTAAGTTAATGACAAAAAGTGATTATATTCTTTCGCTCATGCTTAGTGAGAATCGCTCTTGGCTTTCCAGCAAACAGACTTGCCAACCATTTGAGATCATATTTTCCTTCTGTGTTATCATATTCCATGATTTTTTTTTCATTTTGTAACTGTTAAGGTATTTCAATGTGACAAAAGAGATAATACATGCCACATGTGTAACGTCTAGTAAAAGAAAATCCAAATAGCAATAGGTGTCCTAGATTCAAAACTTTGATACCTAGTTTATGTGGTTCGAGATGTTTTTTCTCACTATTATGCTCCGATGCTAAGAGAGACGTTGATGATGATATATTGTAGAATGAAGCAAGTGGGAGGAAACAGAAGAACCCCGAGAAAACCCACACACATACACGGCGTTAGACCTCCGCAAAACTCACTTAACGAGAGTAAATATTGAACTAAAACTATCCGCACCATAGCTTTTAAAATTGTTTTCTTCGAAGTTCACCACGGTAATATCAGAATTTTATCTTTAACAATTCCGTGCGAAGTTGTATTTCATTTGTTATTTCTGCAGTGCAAAATTGTCTTTTGACTATATATAATGTATTCCTTATAATTTAATACCTCTCGAGAACCGGGTTCGGCCTCCGCATTAGTAAACTCCAAACTCTTAAATCTATGAAGTAATGAAAACAACTAATAGATGAGGATGAAATTCAATAATAATAATTTCGTTTCAATTTTGTTCCTTGACAAAATATCTTTAATTACAGAAATACCAAAATATGTATGGACATTTCTACATTAAAAATATTCCTCTAAGATTGTAAATAGTGTTCACATGAAAATTTAACTTATCTTAGATGTAAGTGTCTCCATATTCTTGAATCTATGTAGATACTTAATGTGCCTCTGAATCATCAATATCCAGAGGATGTCGATACATAGAGCTGGAACTATCAAAACAATTGTTTCATTCGTCTTAATGATATTTTAATGACTGAATATTCATACCATTGCGAACGAAAATTGAAAACTATTTTATTGTATTACTCTACGAGTCCATATTGTAAAAACAAAATTAATCATTCTGTGTAACCTTATTTTTTTTTAAACGTAAATTTATAAGAACTCAATCTTGCTTTGCAGCAGATCCAAAAATGAAAATTGATTAAAATTTATACAAAACTTTGAAGCAAAATCATGCATAATATATGTTAAGTTTTAATTTTCTGTTGTGTTAAAATTTTGTACGTCGCGGTGAGGGGTGGCATACACATTCCATTAGCGTGGGAGAGCCGAGTTCAATTCCCGGCGGGAGCCCATGTGGTTCGGATTCCACGTTAATTAGTAGGTCCCGTCTCATATAGCTTCGCTACTGAAAGGGACGTTAAACTCAAAATCAACTCAACTCTTGTGTGCAGACAACATTGTTAGTGCATTGAGTCTGTCTTGGCTCATCGAATTCTTTAGACAAATCTTCACCCTTTTTAATGTACTGAAACAACGTCCTAATTCTGCTGTAGCTACAGGCGTTGCCAACACCATGTCCAACATTTTTGATACCTCAGAAAGTATATCTGTTAAGTCATTGTCACCTAGAAATAGTACAAAATCACTGGTGTTATTAATTGCGCGAAGAATATCATTGCTGTATGAGGTCGATAGTTCGGATTTGAGCTTTTCTTTGTTCAGCATCGGATAGGAACGGGATACAACTGTTAAGTCATTTTCCGGGAAGGATGTTTAAAAGTAAAAACGTTCTGAGTATCTACTATTGAAAACGCGCATAATACTTTCTAACAACACATTTACTTTATTTATCTTCACACTACCACACGAAAACACAGGAGAAAAATAGCACAAACGACACTAAGAAAAGACAATCTAAACTGAGGGATGAGTACGCCGTTGATGTTTCATCCCTTCAGCAGAAGTAAGAGAGAGAGAGCAAGGTCAAGGGACGAAACAAGTGAAAATATGGGATCAACAATCTCTATAGACACAGCGAATTTTGATAACAGGCAAGCTTCAAACTTTTTTGTTCGGAAGGGGACGGGTGGAATCGTGTGATGAGGCCATGCCACCTGCATTCAAGCTGTGTTTTCACGTTGTTCGCCACACTAGTCAATGCAATATGATACTAAGTCCACACTGAATCAGATCAAGCCCTTTCTGCCTTTATTTTGTACTGACCGCGTGAATAGCGTGCCCATAAGCGTAAGCAGTACATGGAAAAACTTATTTCAAGGAGTCAGAACTACTGTTTTTGATTCAGAGGGAAATTATAGCAACAATATTAGCAGGATAACTTAAGATACATACATTTTTCTACGTTAAGACAAAAACGATGGATGGGTCGGACCCATTGTTCCCCTTATGACGGGCCGCCTCTGGATAAAATTACAATGAATGTTCAGTTATTCCTGTTATATCAGCAGATGCAACCGACTCAACAACTGATTATCGACTATAGTGCCACATAAACATAAACGGAGAGTCTACAAAATAATGGAGAGCCAAAGCGGTAAATTTAAAAATGCGCTTCGAAATTCATACCGAAAATCTGAAGGAATCGGGTTATCCATGGCTGGATTTTTGAATGTCTGCCTGCAATACATGGCCCAACCCAGGAGAGGTTCTCTGAGTTTGTTCATCATCTTAAATTTGCACTAACGTGTCTCTCCAGAGCAACTATTGAAAGCTAAATTGTTAAATAAAGTAGCTAATGTGGATGTAGGTTAAATGTAACAAATCAAGATTGGATTAGATAGGGAAATGATGTTACAATTTTAGCAGTTTTTCGTGACAACCAATATAATTCATTGGTTAAGTAGCTTAACAATAAATTAGATACACAATTAAAAGATTATAATAAAACAATTGACCTTCGTTATTATAATAAAACAAGTGAACTTCGTTTCAAACTGTAAAACTACAATAGATTAAAAGCTATAGCGGTTATGTAGGAGAAATATACCTAATTTCTGCATCATCCTTAATTTCGCACTATCTCATGAAACTAAATAATACAAACTTATGAAAGGTCGTGGAGGTGTTTTTCATCACGGATTATTGAGAAGAGGTATTTTGCTTTAGGAAGGAATATTTTTCTTCTCTGTAAACTAAAGAGTTACAAAGAAACCAGATA
The DNA here is from genome assembly GCF_964235325.1 of Thermobia domestica. Classification (NCBI taxonomy): domain Eukaryota; kingdom Metazoa; phylum Arthropoda; class Insecta; order Zygentoma; family Lepismatidae; genus Thermobia; species Thermobia domestica. Next base: position 52,971,818 of record NC_137465.1, read on the forward strand.
AAATATCACACATTCTGGTGTGTTAAGACATGAATCACATCTTCCCATTGGAGTAGGTATTTATACCATAAACTTTAGAGTTTACTAAATCGTCTATATGTATACGCAGAGAAAAGTTTACAATAATTCGTCGCATGTAAACCAGAGGAACGTAACTCCATTTTCGTAGGTTTAAGGCGAGAGGACAAAGCTATTATTTTCTTAGAAAGATGTGTTCTTAATACGATGGTAATTGAGCTACATTACAACAGATGATTGACAAGGAGAACAGATGGCGTTACGTTCCATTTACACCAAGTAGGGCTTTCAAAATTATGACCAAACATGAATAAAACAAAAACCGCAATTTTGGAGTTACGTTCCTCTGGTTCTCATGCGACGAATTATAATGATATATTTACGATTTCAGTACCACAATTAAAAGGCAGTTACATGCAAACATTCAGTCTTTTTTAAAAGTACAGCAGAATAAAAGTCTTTGCAAGAATAAAGGTAACCAAGAAAGTTCTGCCTCTTTTTCACCCACCGCCTTTGAACATCGATATGTCATCTAACACGTACTTGGAAGATCGAAACTTGTCCCCATCAGCATCGACGACCTTCTGACAACGTTCTGGAAGGCCATGGATTCCATCGCGGTAAAATGAAGCGAAGAAGGTATCAAGTGAATTTTGCATCTCTATTAGGGATTTGAACTGGCGTTCTTTAAGGTGAGTGTCCAAGAACTGGAACAGATGGTGCAATGCCCAGAGAGTATGGCGGATGAAAAAGTGTGTCCCAACCAAGGTCTAGAATGATGTCCCGGGTCATCCTTAGCACGTGGGGCTTAGCGTTGGCCTGTAACAGGAGGACCTTTTTGCGATTCAGAAGTCATGGCTCCAGAGTTTTGAGTTTTCCTTGAACTTGGCTCAACTGCTGACAGTACATAGTTGCATTGATGCTCTGACCAGCTGGAAGCAGTTCCCAATGCAAGGTGCCGCGAGCAGTCCGCCAAACACATAGGCTAAGTGGTGCAGTGCTGGTTTCGGCTGTTTTGGAACTGGTTCATGAGATGTTAACCAATGGTGGCAGCGCCGTGGATCTTCGTACAGGACCCACTCCTCATCACATATCAACACCCCATCCAGAAATGGCTCCTCCCTCAGACGAGACAGCAAAGAAACACAGGTGTCTACTCGTGTTGTCTCCTGGGCCGGAGTCAAATCATGTGCGACCCATCGACCGAATTTATAGTGCTTCTCAAGTTGATGGAGGTGCTGCCGTATGGTTTCTCCACTCACACTAAATTGTAGTCAAAATTCCTCACATGTCTGGCCACTGTTTGTCTCAATTGCTGCTTGAATATCTTCATGTTGTGCATATATTAGTCTTCCGGTACGTGGTGCATCTTCGAGTGTTTCGTCATCGTCCTTGTTAAACCACCGCTGCAGTGTCCGTGTAGTTACGACAACCCCACCAAAGGCCTAGCATATCTTCCGGTCCGCTGCAGCGGCCTTTGATCCCAGTTTAAACTCGTAAAGCACACACGACCTTATGACGCTCTGTGATGGTCCCATGTTCGCTTTATCCTTACTGAAGTTCACAGTGTAACTGAACTACCACAACCAGGTAGTATGTTGGATATACCCACACCAACAACTTACCTTTGCCTTATCTCCATTCGCATTCAACTTACGGTGTGAGGGCGAATGACACGAAGACATACGTATCATTAATGGATCTTTTGTTGTGGAAATATAAGCTACACACACACACACACACACACACACACATATATATATATATATATATATATATATATATATATATATATATATATATATATATATATATATATATATATATATATACTTGTAAACATTTAAATATATTAGAATACTTTAGAGTTCTGTTACGTGAGGAAGGAAGTGTAAACCAGGTGGTCATCACCAAATACTCACTTTGCTGAAGTTCAAACAACTCTTGGATTTACAGTGTAAATCTTACACGAAGGCTTGTATATGTATATTTACAGTTTTACCTATCACGTTTGAAAGTTATGTGAAGTGAAGGTGATAGGGTACTTTAGGGAAGATAAACTTCTTTTTATTTCTAATTTGATTGCTTGTCTAGGCTAGGTATTGTTTTCTTTAGGTCTGCCTTATTTATGAAAGATAAGTGTGAGATTGGGAACAATTATCATCTGAACTACAAGACAACAATTACTGTATTTCTAAACGAAGAAAAAATGACAATACATTATGTTCATTTAGAATGGATCTATAAATAATCTGTTTTATTTTCGGTTCCAATACAATATTGTGGATATACTCTTAACAGTGACACATACACTTCTACAGTGACACATATACTCTTACAGTGACACATATACTCTTACAGTGACACGCATACTCTTAGTAGTGACATATTCTTAGCAGCGACACACATTCTCTTACAGTGACACATATACTTTTACAGTGACTGATACATATATTATTAACAGTGACGCACATAATAGTAACAGTGACAAATATACCCTTGACAGTGACACACATACTCTTAACAGTGACACATATATTATAAACAGTGACAGATTTAATCCTAACATAATACACATAGCACTAATAGTGGCATATAATGGTAACAGTGGTACATATACTACTAACAATGACACATATACTCTTAACAGTGAAATCGATACTCTTACAGTGAGACACATGCTTCTAATACTGACACATAAATTCCTAAAAGTAATGCTAACTTCAATCTGTCCCCAGCAGAATTAAAACAGTCACTTATTATTGACAAAGAAAGAGAAAATTTTTACCGCCTTAAAAATTCGTTTCTTCTGATTTTTCCCTGAAACTGTGCCTGAGAATTTACCCATATGTATGTTATTTAATTCGCCTCGGTAAGCTCTATCGATTGATATATTATTTTTAATTTTTTTTAACGTCCTACGATTATGTACTGAAGATAAGGGGGATGGTGTTGATGAGATGGATGATACTAGCGGAATGATAAAAATAGGAGAATACGGGGAAAACTCATGCACATTGTGTTTGTCCACCGCAAAGCCCACTTGGCAGGATATGGGATCGAATCAGGTACCCTACGTGTCAGAATTGAGATCTCTATCTGCTGAGCTACCGTAGCCCGTTAGATGGATATATGTTTAAAGTTTGGACATTTTTAAAATTTTAGTGTTATTCTTAATTTTGTACTTTTCTCATTAATAGTACTTCTAGTGTTGCCTTTGCAGTATCATGTCTAAGCCTTGGTAAAAGTATACTTCACTACCAGCTTCAGTTAAATCAAGTGTCTTGGTTATTATACATTACCAATTTTTAGATTATAAATAATAATAATAATAAATATATAAATTTTCGGATTTATTGCGAAAAGTGCAAGTGAGGATTTACACTAATCCATGTCATTTGTTTCAGCTCAGAGAGATCTGTTGATTGCTATAACTCTCATCTCTTTGGACATTTTTATTTTCGTTATGTGCTCATAAAAGTTGATGAATTAATGCACAAAAATGTCAATATTTTCCTGTAAGTTGCCGTTTTTGAAATTCAACGTGTGTATATATATACCCTTCAAAAAATCTATTGACTCTAAGCCACGAACTTCATTCTGGGCTGCAGAGAGGAATTGTACCTGAATTTGGGTATAATAATATACTAACGAGGGAAGAGTGTGATGTCACTCAGAGGTAATTGTACCAAATTTAATATAGGAGTAGGTAATGGAAATAGAAAATAACGTATGGAAACATTCGTTTCGCAGGCTTTCGGAATCAGAAATAATGGGCCCACCAGTTCTGGACAAGTATGGAACGTCAATCAGATTTTAATGTAACAGAGCCTTTGCTTGCTGTTGCAGTCAATGAAGAAGAAGTTAAATAAAGTATAATAAAAATTAAAAATTCAGTGGCCATTTTATACGGTGTATTCACTGGCAACCAAGCGCTCCAATAATTCATCATACTGTTTCAGGAGGGTCGACGTAAAAATGTGCAAAATTGAGAAATTTTCCTCAAATATTACGTACTTTCCTAACAATTACGGTGAATCATTTGCGTTTCTGGTTGCCAGTGAATGTACCGTATAAAATGGACACTGAAGTTTTAACCGTGTAGCTTCAGCGTTTAGAGCTGGACATATTTTTGAAATATAAAATTGTCCAGTTATTCCGTCATGTTATTTCCCCAGCTTGAAAGTTATTATTAGTTTGAAGAGTTACTTTCTTAATATTACTCAATATACATGTCAAAATTCATAATTTTGGTAATTCCTTGTAATTGGTTGGAACATCTAGTCTGTCTTAACTATCATATTTTCCCTTGGTATCACTTACACTTAACTGCCCTTTTGAACACAGGTCCTCACAGTGTTCCATACACGCGTACTATGTACGATTGACTCACGGTCGTCGACGTCCCAAAGCTCTACGTTTCCGTCTTTATCTCCTACAACAGTTGATGTAACCCGATGTCGACTGTTCAGGCCTTGTAACTTAAACAACAATACTGTTCTCTGAACTGTTTTTGTTTATTATGCAGTAGTTCCACAGCATGCGTTTAAAGTCTGACATCACAAACTGTGCACAAATCTGCTCTTCCAGATCTGATACTTAAAACAAACCAATTAACACCTCAATTGTTGAGTAAGCCTCAACTTCCATTGACCAGTTCAGAAACTACAAGTCGCAGATTCGAGCTTCGTCTTCGACATCCATTTATTTGTGTATGTATATTTTCTTAATATCATTTCATTAGGTTAACTAGTGATGCATATCCAATGAACAAGAGATATGGTGCGTAATGGCAAGGACAATTGATTGAATTAGTATCCCGGCATTCGCCCGGTGGAACATTGGCTCATTTTCTGTTCAGTTCATCATTTCTGTTTTCATTCTACTTTATTTAATTTAGTCTGCATTGGCCTCAACAGAGAGCAAAGGCTCCGTTTCATCAATGTCTCATTCACAGGCCATACTTTTCCAGAACTGTAGGGCTCATTGTTTCTTATTCTGAACGCGTACGAAACGAATGCTTCCACACGTTCTTTTCCATTCCCATTACCTACTTCTACACAAAATTTGGCGTAGTTATCTCTGAGTGACATCATAGCCTTCCCTCGTAAGGAAACATTGCGACCCTACTTAGGCCTATATCAGTTGAGAGTATTGGCAACTTCCCCAGTGAAGACACCAGCCTCAATTTCTTGGGAGGCAAGTGGAGGGCAAAGAAATATCGACTTTTTATTTTTGAATAGACGTACGGAAAATGTCTATCATTTTACCTGCATTGCAATGCAATATGTTTGAAAAGAACAGTCAAAGTTACCTTGAGGCGCATGCCTCTCTAGCCCCCATCTAAGGTCATCAGTGCAGCTTCTCCCCAAGCAAAACCTGAAAGTTCATTAATGCTATAAATGTATATGTAAATTTATCTTATTACACTTTTACGAACCAATACCAAATATTATAAGAGGGTGGCAATACTGCGTGGGAATACACAGATTGTAGGGAGATATCCTAGCAAAAGATAGACTCTCTTATGCGTTTACTCTTAGAGGATTTAAACCGTGGCTTGTGATAAAAGCTGTATTTACAGTTGATGCGTAAATGCTACTTCAGCATCGTAGAGATTCTTATTAAAAATTCTCTTTGTTTTAAAAATCCAAGAATTAAATATGGTCGTTCCAACTAACGGTTATTTGGATTTTTCGGGAAGAATGCTGCCTTTTATTCTTTTTTTCCCATTCATTTTGGTTTTCTTGCGTCCATTTCTCTTACCAAGTTTGCTCACGTTCTCTGTCCCCACCACACCACCCTCTAACTTTGAATGCAAATTTTGTATATTATGATTGTACTTTTGCTTGTTAGAATGTTTGTATGAAAGAAAGAAGTATATAAACTTCTAAGCTCGGAAAAATCCTTTTTTAAAAATTTTTGGTGTTGAAAGAGATTGTCTTTAGACTCACCACATTCTGCATACCACTTATACGTAGACCTAAGCCCAAAAGAAATAAAAGCATAATACGATGTTACAGTGTGTCGTAGAAACTGCATCCCTCGGGATTATCGTTCTTAACTTAATGTTTTTTATGTCCCTTTTTATTATTGTTTTGGTATTTTAGTGAAATTGTGCACTATAAACTGTGATTAAAGTTATGTACTTAAAGTTTAATTCTCTTTTGTTTCTCTATTTTCTATCTTTTAAGTGTTTAGCGCATTTAGCTTATGCAATTTTGGAAAGTTTCAGAGAGGCTGTTGATGCTCTCGATTTCTTAATGCAGTTACATGTTCGATGACGATAGAGAACAATAGAAAGAAATGCAAAGATCTTATTAAACGCTTGTAGGGACAAGGGTTTAGAAGTAAATGCAGAGAAAACTAAATACGACCGGAATAGAGCAAATTATGGATGCGTTAAAATATTAAATAATACTTTTGATAAAGTGGATAGTTTCAAATATCTAGGATCAATATTAACAGACGAAAATCATATTCACGAAGAAATTAAATGTCGACTAAAAGCAGGGAATTCGTGTTACTATTCGGTTCAAAATCTCTTGTTGTCGCGAATTCTGTCGATGAATTTGAAGCTTAAAATATACAAAACGATAATCATGCCTGTTGTTTTGTATGGCTGCGAAACATGGTCACTTACTCTGAGAGAAGAACATAGACTGAAAGTATTTGAGAACAAGATCCTGAGACGAATATTCGGACCCAAGAGGAACGGGAATGGGGAATGGCGGAAACTTCATAACGAGGAACTACATAATTTATATGGTTTACCCAACATTGTTAGGGTCGTCAAGTCTAGGAGGCTTAGGTAGGCGGGTCATGTAGCTAGAATGGAAGAAAGTAGAAACGCTTTCAAAGTCTTGACTGGAAGATCAATCGGAAAACGACCATTAGGAAGACCTAGGCGCAGATGGGAGGACAATATTAAGCTGGATCTCGCAGAGATTGGACTACAAAGTATAAACTGGATGCAGTTAGCTAAAGATAGAAGTCAGTGGAGAGCTTTTGTGAACGCGGCATTGAACCTCCGGGTTCCATAGGCCATAGTGTTAGTTAGTTAGTTTGTTTTAGTTACATGTTCGATCCCCGTTCGATTCCCGTTGCAAGCACTGGCGTAAATCTTGGAGGAATGAAGGGGACATGTCTCCCCAATATTAGAACTGGGCGACTGTGCCCCCAATAATCCGATTTAAAATGTGTTTTTTTGAGGAGAAATGTGATTTTTTTTGTCTGACTCCCACAAAACGAAAGTAAGATAAAATTTCTGTCCCTTGACTTGTTTCATTTTAAAAGAAAGAATCGTATTCTTTAATATTTGAAACTGAACTTTGTGTATGTCCTAGCGCATTTAGGTCACATCAACCTGTATTAATTCCGTTCCCGCTACCTGGAAACAAATTGCAATAAGTGGCAGAGGAGGATATATTCCTCTCCTCATGATGGCCAATTGTCTCAGTTGTAGATATAGGCACAATTCCTGGGGAAATGGGGGAACATGTTTCCCAATATTGGAACTGGGGGACTTCCCCAAAACTCCTATTTGAAAACTGCATTTTGGGGATTGATATGAATCACTACTTCATCTAAATCGCATGATATATATATATATATATATATATATATATATATATATATATATATATATATATACACAAAAGGTTCACCTCAGCAATCAGATCCATCTACCGTAATATGAGTCTCATCCCCCCCAGAATAAACCTCAAATCTTCCCGCCTACCAATGTTGAAGACAACTCTGTTCCCCTGACACGCCACAGCATTGTTTTTCAAATTTATAAATATTTTCAACATCGCTTTAAAAAAAAAAAAAAAAGATTGTAGGAATGGTCTTACCCGTCTCCCCCAATGTTGAAGATTGATTTGTGCTGCTGGTTGCAAAGTATCAACCTACGTAATACATTTTCTGCGAATGTCTTCATGTGATGTTTTTTTCGAACGACTATATCAGAAGTAATACAGTTTTAAGATTAAATTAAATAATTAAATCTTGAATTTAATGTTTGAAAATTAAAAATTAAATTTTTGAATTTTACGTCCCACGTTTATGCATGCTAGGCTAAAGGAGCCGGTAATGAGAAATGAATGAAATGGTGGAATGAAGAAAGTGGGAGGAAACGGGAGAACGCCGAGGAAATCCACGCACACGGTGTGTGTCCACCACAAAGTTTGAATATAATGCTCTGCATGTAGAGTAAAATAAATTGGGACATAGAACGGGACTATGAAAATGGTGGAAATGTAAGAATAGGTAGAAAAACTAGAATCGAGGATACTACGAGGAAACCCACAACCATGTTTTCCACCACAAATTCAGATATCTCAGTTTCAAACCATAAACTATTTCCATCATAAATATGTGATTTGACATAATACTGGTACTCTGGCTCCTTCGAGTATTACAATCCGAAAACACGTTGGTCGAAAAGGTATAACATTTTTTTCAGGTCAACCATTCTGAGAAGTTGGTTCACATCATTCTTTCTTCATTCACATCAGTAAAATGCCGGGATAGTACCCAACATGCTGGTCTCAGGCCGCTTCCTTCCCCAATCCTTTCTTCCCTTCCCTTGGATAGTGTGATCACCGACGGACGTAATTATCATTAGTCATAAGTAACGGGCTAAATAAAATGACTGTAGATACGGAAAGCCCAGCAATATCATTCCTAATCCTAATCTACTAGTACTACGCTGATACCGAAATTTAAAATTGTGGGGTCAATGTCTTCCCTGAAAAATAAAAAGGAGGTCCGCAACCCAGATGTAATCAGAAAAAAAATACAAAATCTTTCCGTTCAAGGTTCCTCGATTATGCTCTGCAGACTAAGGGAGATAATGATTAAAGCAAGTGGATAATGATTAAAGATAATGGAAGAATTGTTGGAGTGACCAAGTGTGAGGAGACAAGAGTACCCCGAGAAAACCCAAAGGGACAATGTTGTCCTCCACAAACTTATTTCCTCGTATTGTTCTCACATACATAATACGATGCTGCTACTGTGATATTGTATTTCCATTCTATTACGATCAAACTCATTTTGCTGTAGCATAGTCGTTATGAAAATAGGCTCTTTAGACTGTCTTTAATAATGGTACCAAATACCTTTGGTAAACAGGAGATCGGACACCTACTACAACAGCTGCATTATTGCTGGTGATCAAATTCTGTCAAGAAGTGTATCCAACACCCAAATGAATAATTTCCTACCTTTATCAGCAAATGTCCCATTTGAGTTTGTATTTTCCTCTGTATTTAGAACTCTAAAATTCTAAATACAGCCCGTGTTATGATTATGCATTTTATATAAGTACTTTTTCATGGTATTCGATATTACTGTTTCTCGTTGATCTGTTTAATGCAGGGGTGTACCCACGCGGAGAATCTATTAGGTCTGGATTTCCTCCACCAGAAAAAACTTCGTAATTCGATATACATTGGTACATTTTCTTAATAAAACTATGCTTGTTTGGCAGAGAACGAAGGCCGTAACATAATGATTTGACCTTACACTCCATCTGCACTCTTTCTTCCCTCAAAAAACAATACACTAGACTCTCGCCAATCCGGCCCTCAGTAGTCCGTCCTCTCAGCAATCCGATCCCAACATCTGGCGTCTGCCGCATAACATTGCATCAATCTATCAACGATTTTATTTGTTTATACTGTAGCTGCAGAAAAAAATAACTACAATTTTTAGAATTAGATTTCGGGATTTTTGGCATGTATGGTCATGTTATCCCGTCACGTATGAGGGATAACATCCCTCGAGGATCACACTATCCGACGAAAAGGAAGGAAGAAAGGACTGGGGAAACTAGGAAGCAGACTGGGACCTATGTATTAGGTACCATCCCGGCATCTGCCTGGTGTAAATAAGAACCCATAAGAAAACCTCATTCAGGATGTCTGATCCGAAAAAAACTTTACTCTTTTTCGACCATGTGTCTCCACCGGGAATCGAACCCGAAATACAGCACTATTTTGACTTCCGTTTATCGTTGCTTGTAGAGTGGACGCGTTAAAGCTTCAATGCATGACGCCGTCGAGCATCTTCATTGTTTTAACGGAACATTTGGAACATGTTTCACAGTGAGTGACGTAAATCTCAAGCATTATGTTTCTCTATTTTTTTCTGTGATAATGTATGTAACCTTATATTTCATAAACTATAGAACTCTATGTGTTAAATTCAATTTCAGACGCTACTCAATAATCCTGTACTTTCGCTAATTCAGCACTTCTCTTCACAAGAAATGGCCGGATTAGCGAGAATCTAATGTAATTATTTATTTATTTAGAGAATACAGCTGGCAGTATTTAATAATCACTATCGGCTTTCCGGATGAATACAAACACATGTTCAATACTACATAGATATAGAGTATTGTAGCATTGGATTCCTCCCAACCAAAATATCTTGGTGCGCGCCTGGTTTCTATGCTAGTATGCTAAGCTACTACTAGCTTTAAAAGTGCTTTTTGTAATGGCACTAATAAGAGCTTAGATTTGGCATATCTGGAATCTTACGAATCTTATGTTTCTGGCATATTCGCATGTAAAGAGTGCCCATTGAAAGGATTACCAATATTTAGGTATGGAGCATGAGGCTCAGTATTGGCGAGACCTTATTTTAATCCCGGGTCATTTCGGTTTATTCTAGGTAACATTGCAAACGTAGGTCTTTTTAATGTTCCCTTGATCCCTCTAACTTTTTAATTATTCCAATCTATATGTCATTATCCACTTCACTTTGCTGGAAATGAATAACCAAAGAACGTTAAATTTTTGAATTCCTACTTCTTATGGTCTTAGTGGCAATAAAATGTGGCATTTTAACGTAAAATATGTAGTCCATATATTAGTGAAGATACTAATTGATTAAACCTAAAATTTCAATGTATAATTCAGGTACCTTCAATTATTTTTACAGATTCCATATATAGTAGAACATTGTTGGGCATCAAAAATGTAACACCAAATTAGGCATTCGATTAACCTCATGCAGAATGTATAGAACATGGGAGGAGGAGAGAAATGGATATCATGCGGTGTAACATGCCACATGCACTGGCAATTATCTCTGGGAACTGCATTAGAGAAGCTAGCAAACCACAGTTCAATAGCTGCTAAATTGGTCTGGCGTAAGTGCATCTGGGCAATCAAACAATGACTCGTCATCGAATGCAGCAGCAATTCCAGCAGGTTTCCCCGTTTGCTCGTAGGCGAATTGTGGATTACTCAGACTGAAGGCAATCTTTGCAATCGATGGCTCCAGAAGACTTTGCACAACAGTGTACAGGGTCCCAAGGACCGTATCAAATCATTAACCAAAAGGACAAGCCTCTTGCTCGTCTATCGACACTGGGACTGGGAGGTATAGGGCCGCGGCAGGAGCTTCACTTGGGGTCCCCATTTTCCCATGCAGCAAGAAGGAGTCTACAAAGTGTACTAAATTACTGAGTGTTGTGAAACCTTTGCGATGGAGGTGGCTTTTCATAGAGCTGTCAACTTCATTTACGAGAGATAATGGGGTGCCAGGGTGGGAACATGTTCTGTTTCTTTATGGTGTTACAATAACTTGTCAAACGACTAACAAAGGACCACATCAGGACTTTATGAAAGTCAGTCTTAATTCGGCATTCATGTGGCCCCAATACACACTTAGACAATACAATGCTAGGGCCCCACTCTTCATATTATTGAAATATATCCTTACTAGGCCTCAAACAAAGGTTTCCAAACAGGATTGTATAATACAGGCAAGGGCGCCCATGTTGTGGTTTCCAAGAGGGGGGCAAGTATAAGCGACGTTTCAAAAATAGTTTCAGATTTTGCTATAACTAATGCAAAAATTCTATTGGATTTTCGATATTCTTAAGTACAATTCTCTCTAGGGGGCGCCCCTTTGCCCCCCCCCTGATGGGCGACCTTGAATACAGGTATCATTTTTTTACAGAATATAGAACTGTTATATTCATTTAACAGCATATATGGACATTTTTTCGAGCTACCCGGTGTTTGAAAGAGCATTTAAACAAGTTTTGGCGAAATATTACTTTTGTACTATTTGTTGACACTATTTTTTGTGTGTGTGTGTGTGTGTATTTTTTTTCCTTATGTTAGCAGTTCTCTATGTAAAATGGTGAAGTTATCCTGTATCTGGGAATTTGTTCAATAAATAAATACATATTTAGAGAGGGCCCCGGCAGAAATCCCTGCCCTGGCCGGTCTGGGCCTGTCTCATCGCACGAGTTTAGGATTTATACGTAGAGACCAGAGTTCTCATAAACAGCTTGACGTAATCTGATGACATAGAACATATTTACACGTGCCTTTTGGCTACACAACACATGCATGTGTGGCTGCAGTTGTGCTACGAAAGTCATGCAAGAGAGTTGAATAGAACAACATTCTTTTATCTCAAATCTTGCTTCTGTGTACAAAATCATGATGGCCTCATCACCGTCTAACAGCATCGGGGCAGCAGGCTAGACAACACTAGCATTCTGCATTACTATAACGATTCGGGATTGGGAATTATTGTAAAGTCCCATTAAATCCCGTCGATCTAATACGCAATAACGGGTCGTTGACCATCCAACGATACATTCTAGCTCCTTAAGTGCTGATTTTTATATAGAATAAACTTCCAATAGAGTACTGTGCAACCGTATGTGGTACACAACATCCTACAAAACATATATTTATACGACGTTCCACTGCTTGCTTAGCCACCCTATTCACCTGATCTGTTGCCGACTGAACACGCCTTCTCCATTATTTCAGTATGTCTCGGAGACCAGATATCTCCGCAGGTACAGTTGATGAGGTTTAGCAACATGGACACGTGGATGATTTTCTTTACTCCTGGAGAGCATCCAAGATCTCAACTTCTTGATGTATCATCGAGTAGCAGTCATTGTAGATTCCGACGATAAACCAACATACTACTGACCTCAAGATATTTAACTGAACTCTTGTAGTTTTCTCATACAATTATTTTCGGCATGGCTCAGTTAGCTCTCTTCAATTCTTTTTCACACGACAGTTCCAGTTTCTAGTTTATCTTTCTTTGCATAGGGTTCATGTTTCTGTTATACGAGGGGGAGTCAAATGAAAACCATAATTATTTTTTTAAAATATTATTTATTGGTCACACAGGGTACAGAAGTAAATCACTTTTCAACATAGTACTCTCCTCGTTCAATGCAAGTCCGCCAGCGCTTCGGAAGAGCCTGAATGCCTGCAGAAAAAGTCTTTTGGGCGACGGCGCAACCACTCGTGCACCGCGTTGCGTACCTCTTCATCGGAGTGGAACTTCCTGCCGCCACTCCTTGCTCGCTCGCTTTGTTTCAGGCTGATGGTAATGCACCCATGTTTCGTCACCAGTGACGATTCGTGACAGGAAGGTATTACCATCACGTTCAGCACGCCACAAAAGGTCTTCGCACGCATCAACACGTCGCTGTTTCAGTTCAGGCGTCAGTTGTCGGGGCACCCATCTTGCAGACACCTTATGAAACTGGAGAACATCATTCACAATATGATGTGCCGATCCATGACTCATGTGTACACATGCTGCAATTTCGTCTATTGTCACACGGCGGTTTTCCAAAACGATGGCTTCAACGGTGCATGTGGCTAGTGGGGCTGCCATTTTGGAACTGTTGTTGCGCCGGTGTTTGTGCATCTGCCGGCTGCTGCCACCTAGGAGACATCCGGCATACTATCGTAAACAGGCATGCCAACTTACAGCTCACTGGCGCCATATGCAGATTTTTATTTCTAATTTTATGGTTTTCAGTTGACTTACCCTCGTATAAAGTACAAAATTGCCCATAGAGGTGTTCGTGAACTTAATTTCTTAGCTTTTTATTCAAAGAACCACAAAATACATTTTCTTCTTCGTTAATGATTCTTCCGCCATTCCTATCTTTGTTTTTACTCTGTATTTCACATTCGCATTTTATATATTTGCTAATAATGCTAACCAAGTACTAAAAATTAGTCTCCTATTTTTATGTCATAAATTTACAATAGTATCTGCATCACTATGTTACTATTGGACTGGATAAGGAATCTGCTATCGGTTACGTACATAGCACATAGATAAAAAAGGAACCTTTTTCAATAGAATTAACACAATTATTTATTATTAACAACGAACAATGTGCTCGTTGGTGCCACAAAGATTCGATTTTTTCGTATGTACTACTACCCATGAGAATTTGCACTCCGAGATGTATTTTTGTTTTCAATTCAATGTGATGTGTAGATTCATATAACGGGTGTATCAAACGTTTGGGGCCATTCGTTAACTATGCATGAGTCAAGACACGAAAAAATACAAAAAGAGGAGAATTGTAGGAAATAGGAGATTTTTTGAATCTAAAACGGTGTTTTTTTTTAACTGTATCATTCGTTTGGGTTTCACACGGGTAAGGCGCAATATCTTAAATGGAAAAGCCACATTGTCAGTTCAGCGGAGAAATCCCTTCAGTCTTCACTATGCCAACAATGCAGCATTATTGAGAAACTGATTCGAAGTGTTCTAGGTTCCCTCTCACAACTTTGTGCACTTCCCTGTTTCATTTTTGCACTGTCCGTATGTTCCGTTCGAACAGTGTTATTATTATGCTGGAAGCGTTGTTTCTTCATGTACCATAGGACACATTCCCAGTGTGGAGGCCAAACGAGAGGGAACGATTGGAAAATTTCCTCCATTTTAATTTGAAACTCATTTTTTTCCAACAATTTTCTCTTTCTTTCTATTTTGTCTTATCATTACTCATAATGGAGTTGGTCCCCGGATTTTTGAAACACACTGTATGTCTCTTCTTTGGACTATATTGTAGTTAAGTGGCCTCATCACGGCGAAATTAAAATACCGCTAATTTTACAGTAATTATGTGATATCTTCAATTCTATAAAAGATAATTGAAATGTGGAAAAGAGCGCCCTAGATAATATTATTTTGCGTGAGATACCGTTATCACAAGTCACCTAATGGCTTTCCGTTTTCAGCCGTTTAAAAACGCAAAAATAAATGCCGATTTTGAAATGGCTCGAAATCGAAAGCAGATAAGTGAGTCGTATCCTGCACTATCGAGTATTAATCACATTAATAGATTTCGCTAACTGCAGTATCGAGTAATAATCATATTAATGTATGTCGGTACCTGCACTATCGAATATTAATCACACTAATAGCTGTCTCTACTTGCACCATCGGGTATTAATCACGGTAATAGATTCCATTAATTTGCGCTGTCGTCAGTAGCGACGCTAGCCTCGTAATAGTAGGCTGCAAGAGGGGAGGCAAGAAAAAATTTGGGGCGGCGAGGCATCCACACTTGTTTTGCTTTGAATATTACTATTAACGGTTGTAAATATTATTATTATTATTATTATTATTATTATTATTATTATTATTATTATTATTATTATTATTATTATTATTATTATTATTATTATTATTATTATTATTCACCGGTTGTACATAGAAAAGTGTGGCCAAAGGAGGGCGAGAAAAAATATTGGGGTGGCTGTCGCCCCTCCTCGCCCCCCTGTACCGCCGCCACTGGCTGTCGTGTGGTAGGGAATTTGTCAATTTAAAACTAGTGGTTTCACTAAAGTGAAAAAAAACTACAAGAGCTGAGTTTCCTCTTCAGTTGCCAACACTGCTTTAAGTATCTCTCTTCAAAGATAATCTTCAGCGCATGCGCACTGAATTTTCTTTTTCTCATCTGTCCTTCTCTTCTCTCCCTCAGCATGTGTACTGTACAAGTGGATGAAGCGAATGTGTCATTGAAATTGCGGGCGAACAATGGCCAAGTACAGATAAGCTTTCATACCACAACAATAGGATTCGACGCTTCTTCCAATTTGTACAGTGGCTATCACATGCTCCATACTGTTCACTGAATGTTTAATGACCTTATGGGCTGCTACGAGCATGAGTTTTTAGTCGCGGACATAAACAAATTATCAGATATATGTGCAGATACATACATATATGGCTTCTTGTGTCAAGTTACAAGAGCGGTCGTTAACGCTTTAGCTACTCCAATTTCTCGCAGCAGATCAGCCTTTAGAAGATGCCATTTGTTTGACAGTAAATGCTGTTAAAGGAGGTAAATTATTTGGAAATTGATATACTGTACATAAGAAATCAATCTTATTATTATTATTAAAATAACTTTGATCATCAACTGTTTGCCAATGTTTTTGAACTATTATTATTATTATTACTTCGTAAAATACACAGATGATTGCGTTAAAGGAAACAGCTGTTGGTTCGATAACTTAAAGATTGAATTATTATCATTGTTATTAACAGCGTCATCTTCAGTATTTTGATATTAAAAGCTAAGTGTGGTCACCTGTAGAAAGGGCAAGGGTGGCGATTGTTCACTCCTGGATTTTCCAAGGTTGTTCAGTTCAAAATGCATGCCAAAGTATACTAGATTTGCTTATTTACACACTATACCACTTAATACGTTTATTTATATTAAATACTAAAGTATAATGGCGACCCGTATTTAAAGCTAGAATGACTCGTGCGATGCAAAAAGTTGAGTATTTTCCTGGTGGCTCCCAAGCATACATTTTTCTGATGGACTATATAACTAATACGAGACTTATTTTCTGTTGGCAACACAGCGTGCTGGTGTTTTGAGCATGTCCGTTAGCGTCATGCGTCATGCTTTGCATATAAACAGACGCCATTTATATGTTGTGAAACACTTGTATTTGTGGTGGGCAATAAAAGATGGTGCAGACGATTGAAAATCCCGCCGAGGTGAGATGTCATGAGTGATAACGCTTTTGACGGCAATAGGGTATACATGTGAAATCGGCATTCATTTATCGCCTGTTACTTGAGATGTATTATTAGAATGTAATCTGGGAACAATATGACTGTCTGTGTAGTGCAAGTGTGCCATTGTTTCAGCACATAATAAATTCATAACTTTTATTTATAAGCAGAGAAATTTAACCTGGACTCCTTCTGAACTTTTCTCTGGTTCTAGCACTCAGGTAACAACAGATTAATTCTACGAACTGTTTTCACACACAGTGTTTCCTGAAACTTGGGAATCTAGTATTATCTCTATGTCTGTCCTCCTAGACACAATAACGGTAACACGTTTTAATATTGAACATTTTAAATCGTATTTGTTGATTGAGCTCAAAGGGCTGAGCTTAGCTTCGAAGCATAACATGGTCATAGCTAAAAAGTATCAGGTGTATGGTCCTGTTTAATATAACCTACCCACTCTCGCCGCTCTCTAAAACGCCGTGTACTGTTATCCGCAGGTTAAATTAAATTCAGTCAAAAGTAATTCGTCTTTAACCTATATTTTAAGTCAAAATATTAAGATGTGCTACATACAGTTGCAAGAGAATGAGTACGTATATTATGTATACAGCCGCGGATCCAAGATATGATCAAGGGAGGGGCTTAACTATAGTTTGCCGCTGTATCCAGTGTAAAGTAGGATTGAAGCTCATTTTATCAAGTGTTTAACATTAGCACCCAAAACTCGCGAAGTTGTAGGTCTATTTGGCTTAATTTGAACATGATGAGTGAAATGGTTTAATACTAACAGCATCATGAAAACTGTGATAGATTAATTAGAAGTTAACTGGTTGATAATACTGCTGTTTACATTTTGATTACAAAACCTGCTGTCTGCACTAGTTCACTTGTTGCGATTTTTATAGTAGATTTGAAGCATATAAAGCAGAGCGCAAAATTTCTAAGTCAGATACACCTGCCAATCCAAAAATAATGGTCGCCAGTATCTCTCACGTAGATATTATGAGCTCCCCCCCCCCTCCCCGGCGTTTGGTTTGACAAAGAAAGCTATTACATCAGGGTATAAAATTTCAAAACCAGACAGATTCAGGATAACCAATTATGAATTGGACAATTCATATACATGTTAAAAATAATTACCTTACCTTAAGATTTCACGTTCGTGTAACGCACTTTCTCTCCACTGAAGAACCAGTTGCCGAATACAGTTTTCGGATCAAAATCCTTATGTCCTTAAGAAAGGAGTGGTGAATTACAACTTTGTGAAGACTTCACTTTCCATGTCCGGTGTGAAAACTTCACATTCCGTGTTTTCTCTCACTCGGTGTCAATTATTTTCGTGCGAAACATACTGTGCAGCCCTGTGAGTTCAGCCAAAAACTATTTCTACTGAACATTTGTCGCAAGCTCTAAGTTTCTAGTCGCTAGTGGTCACCTGGCGACCGGATATTTTGCGGCCTGATATATAAAGAAAAGGACAATAATATTTCATTGGATATTTTATTTATTCAAATCAAAAATTAATGTGACACTCTCAATAAATAAAGAAATAAATTTACGCTAACAGCTTCAACTTCAAAGAAAAGTTTATACGTAGCCACAAAGGGTTGGAAAAAAGTAAATAAATAAATAAATAAATAAATAAAAAATGAAATGAAATCTTTGAGTTTTACGTCCTAACGTCCCACGGTTATGCCGGCTAGGCTAGGTGATGATGAGTAATGAATGAAATGGAGGAATGAAGCAAGTGGGAGGAAACGGGAGAACCCCGAGGAAACCCACGCACACGGTGTTTGTCCACCACAAAGTTCACTTAACGGGGCCTGAAATCGAACCCGGGACCCCAAGCACCAGAGGTGAACGCTCTATCACTGAGTCACCACGGCCTCTAAAAAACGTAAAAGTTCACCTGAATTTTAAGAATGTATACGTATTAGAAAACTTTCTATGTATGAAAAATGTACCAACTCGTTAAAGTTGTGATAAAGGGAATACAAATATATGATTTTTACTGTTTAGTAAATTACCTTTTGTTTGATTTGAAGAAAAAAATACGAAAAATCATGTGAAAAATTTCATATGAACTCATTAGTTTAAGGTGGTTATGTCTTGATAGACGATGAACTACAGACCTATTTCTCATATAGAGTTGACAAGGGGCGTTCACACCTAAACCAATTATCCAAGAAAAAACCCAGGTTTCGTTGTCTAATGTGCTTCCTCGTGCTCGAATGGCTAACGCCCATGTTTCTTGTGCGCGTTGCCTCCAGTTTAATAGAGGTACTAGCCTCAAAAACAATAGAGGTCTAGGTATTTGTTTTTATACTTTAAAGAGTACGTTTCGTTTTTTTTTTAATAGCTCTGTGCTGAAAGGAGGTGTAAAATTTAGATCAATACAATCCAAACTTTGAAGAAGGATGTTAACCCTAAATAACATAACATAAATTTTATCTTAGTATCCATTACATGGGTTATTTTTTACCCATTCGATGTTATAAATCTACTAACATTTGTTTAGCAGATTTTTAATTTTAGTTTTACTTTTAATAAGATATTTATGTATTTTATTTAAGTCATTTATTGATAAAATCAACACTTGAAATGTACTACTTTGCCTAGAGTCTAATAAATTTTATGTGAAATTACAAAGAATAAATACAAATATACTGTATTAATTATATATTGCTATCATAGGCAATTCAAAATCTTTGCATGGCTACCAAAACACAATTTTGTAGTGTAGGGATACACTTTCTTATGATAATATAATGTTCTGCAGTTATTATGTAGTAATTATACCCTCAAAATATACAGACTCATGATGGGGCAGAAATGACTCATGATGTGTAAACTTCGCATATATAGCTTAGAAAATGTTACGAAGAACTAAAGTTTATATGAAAGTTGTTAATCCTTCGAGTACCAAAACTGGGTCAATTTGACCCAGATGATCTTTCATAAAGAAATGCTATAATTTCAAGGAGCCGTAGTGGGCTAATTTTTTTTTTAGGTATTCCTCCATTAACAAACATTTTTACTCTAGCAAACCATTTCAGTAGAATTCATATATAAAATAATCACAAAGTACAGAAAATATGGCAGAAAGTGTAATTGAGTCAATTTGACCCAGCCTTGGTACTCCGAGGCACGACACACAAAAATAACATATTTTATTATTATTATTATTATTATTATTATTATTATTATTATTATTATTATTATTATTATTATTATTATTATTATTATTATTATTATTATTATTATTTTGCTGATTGAAACGGTAATCTTTTCTTTTACCTGCAACAATCATTTCCCCGTTCTACCGTGCTTTCATTGGGGAGAGAGTAATAAAAAGTTTTATTTTAGCAAACTCTTTTTTCCCACCCTTTCTCCCCTCCACACTTACCGCTGTACATTCCTTTCTCAGCAATTGCTACATTGTTGTTCAGTTCCCTACAATATCAGGTTTCATTTTTAGTAAACCACGTGATTCTTCACCCCTCAAAATTGTGCAATCTGACATACGTTTGCATGCAAAGCACACTGCACCAGCAAACCGCTCTGCAAGGACTGTCAGGTGTAATCAAAATACTATGTGTGACAGGAATTACTCCTAACAAAGACAGCGTATTTCTATGTATAAATTTCTAATGTTACAGTAATATAACTCAAATAGTTTTGAAAATGTCACGAGCCGCCACTGACAGTGTATATACAACGTATAAAAATTACTGTAATATAATGGACGATCAGGTACATTGCCCTTTTTTATTGTACGTTGGAAATTTCAACTCCTTGAATCAATCTTGATATATTTTGAACAAAAAACACGCATGGGTCAAAATGACCCAGTCTTAGTACTTTACGTAACATTTTAGACTTGGTACTCTAAAGGTTAAAGAAAATGTATAATAAAATAAGTAATGCGTCATTTTTGACCCATGTTGTAAGTTGTAGGGTTAAACTCACATAAATCGAATCTAAACCTTCACAAGAGACGTTAAACTGAGATCAATCCAATCCAAACCTTCAAGAGTGGAATTAAACTCAAAGCAATTCAATCCAAACTTTTATACGGAACGTTATTCTCAAATCATTTCATTATAAGGTTTCAAGAATGACATTCAACTCTAATCAATCCAAGCACACTTTCAAAAGGGACGTCAAACTGAAATCAATCCAATCCAATTTTTTAAAAGAGACGTTAAACTGAAATCAATAAATTCAATCTTTTAAAAGAGACAAACTGAAATCAGCCTAACCCAATCTTTAAAAGAGATATTTAACTGCAATCAATCCATCCAAGTTTTAGAAAGGTACGTTACACTGAAATAAATTCAACCCAATCTGTTAAAAGAGACGTTAAACTGAAATAAACCCAACTCTTTTTCTAAAGAGGGGCCGCGGTGGCTCAGTGGTAGAGCGTTCACCTCTGGTGCTTGGGGTCCCGGGTTCGATACCAGCCCCCGCCAAGTGAACTTTGTGGTGGACAAATACCGTGTGCTTGGGTTTTCTCGGGGTTCTCCCGTTTCCTCCCACTTTATTCATTCCACCATTTTCATTCATTACTCATCACCACCGTCTCCTTTAGCCTAACCGGCATAACCGTGGGACGTAAAACTCAAAAGATTTTTCTTTTTCTAAAGAGACGATAAAAATGAAATTAAGTCAACCCAATCTTTTGAAAGAGACGTTAAACTGAAATCAATAAATCCAATATTTTAAAAGAGACGTTAAACTGAAATCATCCTAACGCAATCTTTTAAAAAAATACGTTAAACTGAAATCAATCCAACCCAATCTCTTAAAAGAGACGTTAAACTGAAATCAAGTCAGAGACGTTAAACTGAAATCAATAAATCCAATATTTTAAAAGAGACGTTAAACTGAAATCATCCTAACCCAATCTTTTAAAAAATACGTTAAACTGAAATCAATCCAACCCAATCTCTTAAAAGAGACGTTAAACTGAAATTAAGTCAGCCCAATCTTTTGAAAGAGACGTTAAACTGAAATCAACCCAACCCAAACTTTTAAAAGATACGTTAAACTGAAATCAATTCAATCCAATCTTCCAAAACAGACATTAAACCAATCCATTTGAAGAAACAAAAATCTTTCCCGCGCTCATTCACAATTTAGATACGAACTTAGTTCAATTCCTGGTTTCTTTTTTTACCTGTTACCTTTTAGGAAGCATGAGTTGTAATGTTAATACACAAATGTGACATCAAATTGTAAAGACGAAAGTGTGGAAGAAGAGAGCATGATAATACGAAAGAGAAGATGAGTAACCGGAAAGAACCTGAGCTTTCCCCCCTTTTTCTATTATTTGCCCATGCTTTTTCGTTTCAAGTGGTTCCATACCACTGAAAAGAAAAGATATATCCTTGACATAACATTTAGTTTGACTGCAATCGTCTGTGACTTATATAGCCAAGGGACTTCACAACGAGGATGCTTCAGCAATGAAAAAACCCAGGCCCATTGTGCTAAATATCATTTTTACGACGCAGAAGACAGTTACAATTGGCGGCTAATAGCGGAAAGAGAGACTGGAGCTGGTACTTGCTCTCTCTTTCTCCTCGGAAGAGTTGTTCACAAACTAAAAAATCCATTAGCTTAATAGCAAGCCATGACTTTAAGAACTCCATAAGGACTGAGTCGTCTGTTTTTTTTTTTTTTTTTTTGGTAACTTAGTTGCGTTTCCTCATTCCTTTTAGCTTTTTTCCTTCAGGTTTTTTCATCTGTTAAGGCGTTTTCTCGCTTACACCACGTTAGCTTAGGAAAGTCTTCTCAGTAGAGCTTTCTTTCCGTTAAGAATCTCGTTGTATCTGTGTATCCACAAAAGCATGTAACAAGAACCAAACAGGTAGGCAGATGAAGGTAACAAATGATACAAAATATAGTTGATTTTTTTAAATGTAAGATAAGAAAATAAGCCAAGTTTATTTAGCAGACTTCACTCCAAAAAAAAAAAAATATATATATATATATATATCAGTTAAGAACGCTTCAAGATCATTGCCAGAACGAATTAGAAAGAATTAATTTTTCTTATTAACTTCTACTGGCTTTATACCAATTGTTCTATGTATTTGATTATTATACTCATTAAACAATTCTTGTAATATATCTATCCATTTATAATTTCCTTGAGTACAAATTTTTTCCACATGTTCTTTTTTAAGAGATCTGTTAAAACGTTCTATGATATGCTGTTTTACGAAGACACATGCTCAAAATGGAGAGCTAAAAATTGAAAAAAATTGCAAACTTTCATCTCTCTATGACTTACAGTTCTCGAGAAATAGCTCTTTAAATCTCCCAAAATCCGAATGTTTTTGGTTAATATCTGGAGAACGGTGGACAGTTGGCCAGTGACCACTGGTTACTATTTGGTACCAAAATGTTCATCATCCTCTTAGGCATAGACCAACACTAATGTCGTCTCTCTATGACTTTTGGTTCCCCAGATATGGCTCCTGAAATCTCCCGAAATCGGCCAATATCTCGAGAACGGTAAGGGTGACGCGAAAAATTCCATCATCCCTTTCAGATAGTTTTTGTTGCTCTATCAAATGGAGGGCTCAAAATTGAAAACTTCGCAAAAATACACACACACACACCGCGCATATATATATATATATATATATATATATATATATATATATATATATATATATATATATATATATATATATATATATATATATATATACACGCAGGCATAGAGAATTTAGTAATGTACTTTTTAAATTCGTTGAATATTGTTTCAAATACCTAACTGTAACTAACATTAAATGACAAAATTTTAAGCAGTAACATGAAACACTGCCACAGATGCACCACCTGAAGGAGTTTGATTTCAAGATTGGAGGCCAGATCATGAACAAGATCAGATATGCAGACGATATGGTTATTATAGCTAAAACCGAAGAAGGACTACAGGATGATTGACAAAATAGTTGACACTGGAAAACTACATGGAATGGAAATCAACATTGAAAAATCGAAAGTGAGTAGAGTATCCCAAGAAGGCGCACTCTTTCGGGTCAGAGTAGAACAAAGAGTACTTGAAGAGGTCCATCTTTTCAAGTACCTGGGAAGTATTTTGACGAGAAATGCTTACTGCTCCGAAGAGATCAGGTCAAGTACTGTCATAGCCAAAGAAGCATTCAACAAGAAATCTTCACTCTTAACTAGAAGACGTACCAAGGAAGAAGTTGGTGATGTACTTTATATGGACTATTGGACTGTATAGTTCAGAGACTTGGACATTACGGGAATTGTAGAAGATATATTTAGATAGCTTCGAAATGTGGTGTTGGAGGAAGATGGAGAAGATAAAATGAACATAGAGAGTAACAAACGAATATGTTTTAAAACGGATAGCAGAGAAGAGGACGCTTCTAGCATTCTTCGTATTAAGGTCAACTGCATTTTTGACACATCTTGCGAAGAAATTGTCTTCATACTCTCATAGAAGGAAAGATGGAAGGAAAGCAAGGAATAGGAGGAAGAAGAACGTAACTGATCGATGATCTGAAAAAGCAGCCCAGAATCTGTCAAAACGCAGAATACTTAACAATAATACCCAATAAATCATCCACTTTTTGATCGGCTGTAGAGTTCCCTCGCCGTCATGTAAGTAGCGTACGCATCTTTAGTGCAGGAACCAAGTCCCATTCCTGGATGGAGCCCATGTGGTTCGGATCCTACCTAAGGCTGTAGATCCACGTCTCATGTATTCTGGCTACTGTAAGGAAGCTAAACTCAAATCAATCCTTGTTCGGCTAACAGTGAGGCCTGTCAGTGGAGGGGCAAGAGGAATGGGGGTCCGATTCATCTAGTACGGTGTAACGTTATTTTACGTATTTCTCTTTCGTTACATTTACTGCCCACAGTTCGAATATTTGGATATGTCATCACGTTCAAGTACACTTAATTAATACGAAAATTCGCAATAATTAATGGGTACATAACCAGAAAATTAGACACATCCCATATAACTCACAACTACATTTTGTTCTTCAAAATCTCCATTTATATTATGTTTGGTTGTCATAGCAACTCTAAACAAACAAACAAAAAAAAAACTATCTGTTGTTACGGTCCCCACAATTACAGATTAACTATATAAGATCAAGATATATTCTACGCCACTCAGATTAATCTTTCATTCTACATTTAAAATCAACAACATATTAGGGGGGTGCGGTGGCTCAGTGGTAGAGCGTTCACCTCCGGTGCTTGGGGTCCCTGGTTCAATCCCAGCTCGGGCCATGTGGACTTTGTGGTGGACAAACACCGTGAACGTGGGTTTCTTGAGGTTCTCCCGTTTCCTTCCACTTTCGTCATTCCACCATTTCACTCATTTCTCATTATCACCGTCTCCTTTAGCCTAACCGGCATAACCGTGGAACATTAAACTTAATGATTTCATTTCATTTTTCAACAACATATTATATCTTTTTTACTTCTTCTTCTTCTTCTTAACAACAGATTGTGCACTTTTAAGCACCGTTGCCCAAAATAGCTATAAGACAAAAATGGAAGTAATTCACAGAATAGATATACAATATCTCTGTATCGGAATCTACGTTAATCTGTAGGTCAACGTTTTGTATAGCCTCGCTGCTGAAAGGGATGCTAAACTCAAATCAAGCCTTGATTGGCTGTAGCGCTGTGAGTTTCTGCTTGTGCTTCTTACTCGCTCTGTCCACAATCTTTATTGTCGGAAGTTACTCAATTTTCATTACTCGTGATCAACTTCTTCACAAATGGTTCGAGTTTGTCACATTTCAGCCAAAACTCGCTAATAGAACTTCGATTCGTGTAAATGTTTTTCAGTCATATTATGTGGACCTAAACGTGGAGCTTCTGTTTTTATACTCAGCTTTCTTCAAATAGTTTAACACTGATTGGTGATGGATTTTTAGGTCATTGTCGATGCTGGGGCAGTGTAGAAATTGAAGCACTTCGAGGTGGGAGGGGGAAGTTAGTGTGTGACTAAAATATACTTGTACTAGAAGAGTATTCTTGCAGACGAAATGTTAATTTCTCTACACATTTCAAAAGGAACTTTTATTCGCAGGAAAATATACCTGTACAATATGGAAAATGTTATGATTTCTCAGTTCACAGTATTTTTCTCACAAAAGACTTGAAAAATCAGTTTCTCTAACGTACATAGCATATAAACGTGCTTGGATACTGTCTATGAAAGTGTCTCCATAAAATATGCTCATAAGATACTTGTTTAAAAAGTAAGTACAAAGTTAAATAACACAAATAAGCAATCACTATACAAGTATAAATTTTCGGTAACTCGTAATTTGTCACCTTAAAACAAATCTGAAATCGGGTCTCTTTCCTGTTGACCTCCAGAATTTTTTCGTGGCAAATCATCCATAGCGGAATCTTCCTTCAGCCAAGAAATAACTAGCTCGTGTACTTTGAGCTTGTCTAACGGTGGGCCATTAACATTGATGAACAACAAATTAGACAAAATTTGAACATTTAGTTTATTTCTAATATCAGTCAGAAGTTTTATGTCATTACCAAGTTCCCCCCGTAGAAAGCACAAAGGGAATGGGGTTCCGAGAAAGTGTTCAGAGGTGCCTAGGAATTTCCCCCTTTTCCCCTTCAATTACCACACTGTGCTGGGGCCGCGATGGCTCAGTGGTATAGGTAGCCTCTGGTACATGGGGTTCTTTTTTAGATCCTAGATCGCGCCGAGTGAACTTTGTGGTGGACAAAAACAGTGTCCGAGGATTTATCGGAGTCCCCCATTTCCCTCCTACTTTCTTCATTCCACCATTTCATTCATTTCTCACCATCGCTTGTGCAGTACTTGCCCCTTTATCGAAATACAATTGTAAAATGTAGTGCAGTTTCGAGGAAATTTCTTGCCGGCCCAATAACTTACGTCTGATTATGAGAATTTCAACACTTTTCTCACATCTACTAGCTTTTACTCTCTGTTGTCAACTGACGTTAGGCTCGACCCTCTACGACTCATATACCCAGAGATTTAAGTCATTAACTCCATTTCGTGCCAAAATGCTCAATACTTTTTAGACTACCTGACACATAAAGAAGTTTAGGGAAACCAAATTTCTTAAAGGGCTATTAATTAATTTAAGTTGATACTTTTGAGTACTTTCCTTTAGCGTAGAAACTGCAGTGGCCAATAGTCGCCCCGTGTGGACTTTGTGGTGGACAAACACCTTGCTCTGGGATTTTCTCGGGGTTCTCCCGTTTCCTCCCACTTTCTTCATTCCACCATTTCATTCATTTTTCATCATCACCGTCTCCTTTAGCCTAACCGGCATAACTGTGGGACGTAAAATTCAAAGATTTCATTTCATTTTTTCAAATAATGCGTCCATAGGCAAATACACTGACATCTTGAAATAATGTCTTTAGTAAATTTTATAAATACTAGATAACTCAGTTCACACAAGTCTCATATTGTTAAAAATATTTGCTTTCTTGATTAATTCTTTTAAAAAGTATTATAATAGCTAATTTTATTTGCAAATCGCAACAAGCCTTTGATTCTAATTTTGAAAAAATTACACTTGTGTGAAGTAAATGCAGACTTTACGTTGCTGCTCCTAGTTTATAGTGCAATAGTGAAAAATAAATATTCGAAAATGTGAGAATATGATTATTTTCGTTAACATTCTGCAACTGTAAGTCACGCATGAATTCATGATTTATGCATTCTTCATGAAGGAATACATTCTTACTCCCAGTACCTTGTAAGTTATTTCTCGTTGGAAGAGACAGTTATAGTCACAGCGTAGGGACCTATTCCGTAAGAACTAAAGCGCACAATAAACACCAATCAACCTATGCTACATGGCCACTAAAAAGTACAATTGCACTTAATCGAGTCACCGCAGGACGTAGCAAACAAACCTGCTGTTAGCGTCGAGGTGCGTCCGTAAGAAGCAGGCACGTTAGTGACAGTGAGTATGCGTGTAAATGAGGATGTGTAAAAGAGTTATTGTAAATTTAAACTCTTCATAGCAAACAACAAGACGATGTAATATCCGAAAACATTCCACTACTTCATTTTCCCAGCAAATATTTATTATTATTATTATTATATTATTATTATTATTATTATTATTATTATTATTATTATTATTATTATTATTATTATTATTATTATTATTATTATTTTAGTAGTTCTGGCTTACATCTTCGGAATCTAACCAATCTTATTTTACTATTAAGGAATTGACATTATTTTGTGTCGGAATATATAAATTCCGTCCCAGAGATCTAGGCGTCACGTTTCTTCATGCAGAAACTTTCTATCGTAATTCATATATTTTCAGCAGTGTTAAGTTACATTCGAATTTTTTCAGTGAACATTTATCGGTACAAAAGTGTACAAAGCGCTCTTAATATTTATGATTTTTTTCTTCAGTGCACTTTCTTTTATATGGTCACTCAAACGTATCCTCTGAAATGATTGTACAGGCTAAAGCACATCTCGATTGAATGAGTTTGAATGTATATTACCAGAGCTTAATTTCCAATGAAGCTAAGGTGAGTAGTCCCTGGCTGCGTTTACAAAATAGGAGTAAGGTAAAGTCAGGAGAGATCACTTGATAGGGGAGCTTGCGCAGAGGCCAGATGAGGAAAGAAAGAGGATGACTAGTTATAACGAACAGAGAATTGATAAATTTGGAAATAGTATCGTCAATTAAATTAATGTGTCAATAGAAACTTTTTTCTGGAAAATATGCTCCACGGTTTATAGAAATTTTACAAAGTAAATGTGAACACATTCCCAAATATTCGGAATACGTTCATAGGAAGGTTATGGTGTGAAATAATCAAAAACTGATGCATATTTGAGTCAGTTCATTGTCGAAACTAGCATTGTTTTGAGTTTACCGCCAGTCTGGAAAATTCTACTCAAGTTATGCGGGTTTGTTATTCTCTACCCAAATAAAACAATTTGTGCAATCATGAAGTAGGAAAACTTGCGCAGATATTCATTGAACACAATAATAGAATATATCGAACATTTGGAATAAGTGACTTATTATTCGTGAATGTCAATGTAGAGAGAGTAATGAGAAAATATGCAATAACTACAGTTGATTTCTGTAGGCACATCAGATCTGTCGCTAGAATGTGGACAGGTGGCTGAGACTTTTTGCAGCTACCAACAACCAAGGGCGCCCATCACGGGGGCCAGGTGGGGCGCTCGCCTCCTAGAAGAAATTGTACTTCAGAATATCGAAAATCCAATAGAATTTCTACATTAATTACAGCAAAACTTGAAACTATTTTTGAAACGTCCCTTATACTTGCCCCCCCCCTTGGAAACCACAAGGGCGCCCTTGCCACCAACCATATTGAAACTTTCAGTAGTAGGGGTAGTAGGCCAGTATGCATTAGGGGTGAACTCAAGTTAGTCCTCGAACAATTCCATTGTCTTAGTGCTCTGTTTACAGGTCTGAAGGAAAAGGTTTGCTTCAATACGGTTTTATCCATTAAGTTTAGTCTATTTGCAGGTTGTTTGTTCTTTTGGTAGCACAGTTTGTTTTCATAGTACCGGCACTATCGTACAAGAGCATACAAATGTCTGCTATCAGTTGTGTCTTGTTTCTAAAATACATTTTATATTTTCTTTATCATAACAGATTGTTTTTGTAGTATCTCTTTCCTGCGCGCTCACCCCAACTCTTTAGGGGAGATTGTCAAAACAAAGATTTTGGAAAAACGCTAGAGTTGCCAACTTCAAACAAAAATATCTAATCTTGACTTTAAAATTAACTTATATTATGAAAAAAAAAAACTATAGCATATTCGTTATCCACGTGATAATTGCGAAAACAAGTATAATACTTCTTATAATAGCAATCATATAATAAACTTATTTATAATTTTCAGTTTTGAACTCCAAATCGGCGTCACTGTCCTCACTATTAACTATTCCCATCCTTTCGTAAACGTAATTAAATTTAAAGAATGGATGCACGGTTGCCATTTGCCAAATATCAAATCATTGATGATTTATTTTAGCGGGAATTACTGTCAAGAAGTTCAGTGATTTTTTATAATTATTTAATGCACATCTTCAATTCGGCTGTGCATTCATAAACTGCTAAAAAAAAAGTGTGCATTCTAAAATTATCGTATATTCACCTATTATCGCCAAGGGCATAGGTGGATCACTAGGTGTTCTCGGTGCTATGCTAAACGCTGCTTGAATAGTGCGGCATTGCCAGATAGTGTCGAGTGTTTACTGATGCCAGATAATAAAGGGAGTAATCATGGAATTCTGCTTGGATACTTACTGGAGAAATTAGTTTTCGACCGTACCGCGATTCCGCTTCTCGAACTGCAACCTAGAATCCAAGAATTTTCTTATTGTTACTTCTACAGTAAACGTACAAATTTAGCAACAGCACATTATGGCGTTTTGCGCAAATTTCGTCTCAAAATCTATTTCCTTAAATGTAAATTAATATTTAAATAAAATATTAAACATAACACGAAAAAGGTCAAACAATATATCTATTTCGTGATAAGATTGTTACTTTAAAATAATTTACACACACAAATAAACATTTCACATAACGGAGCACTTCTAGTAAGATCTAACAGCAAGTGCCATCTAGTGTGCTCATTGTAAAACGAATCAAATATTTTGTTTTATTTGTTACATTTTTTGATACCTGGAGTCACAACCAAATGAAACAATGTCTTGTACTATAACTCAAATATTACTTCTTCTTATAGTACAATATTTTTAATATGTAGCATTTCATTGCGCTCTAGTTAAGGGAATTAGCTAAAATATGTACTGATTTCCGGGTGGTGATTCACATTAAGGCTTAAATTATCGTATATCACGATAAATTATCGCGTGATTTGCAAGATTGATAAATGCCCATGATTAAGGGCACAATAACTTTCAACAATAGTTGTGGGAGGGTATTGTGTACAAAAGACACGCAACTAGACACTTGGTAATTCTTAACAATATGGCTTCAGTGGTAGCTATTTTATGGAAGTTTGTTAAATTGTACGAGAAGTATCCTTACTGTACCTGAAATGAAAACTCGGGATGTGATGAAATTAATTAGCTTAATAAAATGGTATCGAGAATAATTGCCATTTTGCAGTACGGAACACAACAAAATTGGCAAGTTAATAACGATAGATTTTTATGTTTGATTTCATGTATTTTTATTACCAAGTTAACAACATTACATAAAGCTTTCATTCTTTTTCTCTTTGCATTTCCGATCAGTGTTTCTTCCAGACATGTTTTGGGGGGGCACTGCCTCCCGGAGCTCTGAGAGTGCCCCCCCGGACGAAACCAAGATAATACGTCTGTAATATAATAACAAATACTGTAGTACTAGCAGTGCCCCTCCGAAATACTACGTGTGCCCCCCCCCTCGGCACACTTTGTCTGAAAGAACGACTGTTTCCGATTGATAATGATAACCCAAAGACACTAGTTTTCAATCGCTCTAACTTGATGTTGTTTCGTCTGAGGTGTTACCAGAAGGACGTAAGGGGCAAATGGGGTCCCAGTCCCCAAAAGTTGTCCTTTTCCCAAATGTTTTCTGTTATGTATTTACTAAGCTAGTATAATGCTTACAGCAAATAATAACAACAATAATAAATTATTATAAACAATGAAAGGAAAAGTTTTTATAACCATTTCAACACGTTAACATAATTGAAACAACTGAAATTAACACTAAAACTTTGAGTGCTAATGACTTATATATAGGAGTGGCCGAACTTCTGTAAACTTCAGATCACGTATAAATGTTCTCATTGATTTTGACGGTTTTTCCTTATACTTGTGTGAAGTTAGCAATCTTGAATGGTTCCCTGAATTTCATAGATCGTAATTTTACTACTAGATGATGTGTAAATGCTCTTGATTAATGGACTATTTTCTTTGCCAGAAAGCGATGTACATGTCGTTTTATGACAAAAATGGTGTGAAAAAGTTTGTTGCACGAAGTTCTACAATTTGATTTGAAAGTGATTTTGCTCTATTCTTGCATATCGTACAACAGAACTACCCTGATCAAGAATCTATGGCCTTCTGAATTCCTGAAATCTATTGTGAGGAACTGGCTGTAACAAAGGACTTAGAGGATGTACTGGCACTAATCTGACACCAGGGGCACAAGTTTTGTACAAAATTCCATCATTTCCGGAAGAGAAGAATCAACAAAAAGTGTGCAAAGTCTGATTGAAGAAAGGAAAGAAGAAAAACTGTGAACCTTAGAATGAAGGACATTTGTCATGTATGGACCATTGTTAAGGACGCATTTTGTAAAGAGCCCTACTTTGAAATTTTTCATTCAAGGAAGGATGTCATATTACACATTGATACACTGTAGTGTAGATGGTAAAAATGTAATCCAATGTTAAAAAATATTATAAACAAATACAGAAAGTAAAATATAGTGCACGTCCTTGCTTTATGCATAGTACATATTTCGTCAACGTTTTATCAATTATATTGTGAATGTATAGAATACACAATGCAGTTCCCAATATAGTTCTAATGTATTATTGGGTTGTAAAATATGATCTATCACATTTTCCAGTGATATATGATACATAATTTATTACATTTCTAGGTATCGAGATTTGATTCTCTAAAATATAATTTTAAAAGACTAGCATTCTTGAGTCTTGTCTTCTATGATAGTTTAAAAATGTGTGTGTGTGCATCTTTTACACGCACTCTGATATCATATAGATGTTCGAGCATGGTTTTGGTTATGCCCTTTCAATTAGTGTTGATCATGAGAGGAAACGAGTCTAAGTTCTACCAATAGAAAAAATATATGCTTTCCAAAAAGAGACAGGGGTTTGACGACAAATTTTCGGGACAAGATAGCCCTAAATCCAGTGTCTTGTGTAAAACTCGACTAATATTTTTAATTTACAGATGAAGTCTTATAATTAATCAACTTTTCCATAAACATGAGCTTTATCCGTACATAGAATTACCAATAATCAATGGCGGCTCTTCGGGAAAGTTACTTATGTAAAATAATAATAATAATAATAATAATAATAATAATAATAATAATAATAATAATAATAATAATAATAATAATAATAATAATAATAATAATAATAATATATCGCTTCAAACTAAGGGAAAGAATCCTCGTGCACAAAAATCAGAACATTAGATAAATTTACTTCCTTTATCTTTTGAAGCATTAAAAGTTTGAGCTTTACGAATGTGACTTCCCTCAAGGAATGCTACTGCAAAAATTGACCCAGCATAGGACAGATAAGAGCATAAACGCATAGAAACTAGAATCCAAATCTTGGGACCGCAGTGTCTCAGTGATAAAGCGTTCAACTCTGGTACAAGGGGTCCTTGGCTCGATCCCAGCTCGCGCCAAGTGGGCTTTGTGGTGGACAAACACCTTGCGCGTGGGTTTTTCGGGGTTCTCGCGTTTTCTGCCACTTTCTTCATTCCACCATTTCCTTCATTTCTCATCATCATCTTCTCCTTTAGCCTAGCCGGCATTGTAGTGGGACTTAAAGATTTCATTTCTTTTAGAGTCCAAATCAACACAAGGAATAGAATGCTGACAGGAGCATCACTTGGACAGAGTAGCGAGGCAATTGCTTCCTTGTGTTTGAGATCGCCATGCTTTTTAATCGATTGTATATTAATACAGTAATAAAAAAACTGAAGTCCCCCAGTTTTTTAAATGTCAAAAATAATTGAAGCTATTAATAATAGGATTTGTCAAAGTTTATAGTAAACTTACGATATTTTTATCATAGTCTGGGTTCTGGAATGGACCCCCCGGTTTTTACATTATATATCCGCCACTACACTGAAAAATCTGAATTGACGTTACTGAATGCATTCTAAAGAAACACAAACACAATTCATATTACGTAAATTTATCAACAGGAAATATAATAAAATTGTTCAAAATGAATATAACCAACAAAGAGAAATTTGACAAAACATTGAATTACGAATAAAACAAAACAAACTGCAGCGGGTCTATTTTGAAGCGTTAGAAATGTATATACTGAAGGTGCCTAATGAGAAAGAGTTAATCTTTTTAAAAAAATAATTAATTTAAATGTTTTATTTAATTAATTGATTATTTAATCTCATTAAAATGAGTACTCATTAATTAAATAAATCCTTATTTAATTTTAATTATACCGAAGTATGTTTTTTAATCACTTATAAGTTGACTGCGGGAAAACACGAGCACAATGTGTAATCTAATCAGACTTTAACGTAATAATAATTATGTATATTATGTTTACTTAACTAATAGGAACGGCTTTCAAATCAGGAAATTTTCAAGTACTTATCAAATATACTATCGCTTATTTACATTTTGTATTTGTTTTTTATTTAATCAGTTTCGAATGTTGTATAAACTAATACAAAATGGATATTTCCAATTAAACATGGATGACCAAAGATAGAGTAGTTACATGGCACGCAACGCTGTATTTTACTCTAGAAAAGTAGCTAAATTGTTAGACATCAAGGGCTACTTGGCAGTTAACAGTATCGGAAACTGTTTTTTTCAAATATACAAATTAGCAAAAATCAAACTTTGCCTTTCTTTTTATTTATTAAATCAGACTTAGAAATTAAATAGACAATACAGGAGGACAAACTATACATTTAAAAAATATATTATAATTTTTATATTTATTATTACATGATTACAGGTCACGCAACAAACTTTCTTTTCTTCAAAGTAACGAATGACCTCACAGACTGAATTATTTTCCTGCGAGCTCCTTCGTGGCTAAGCGGTTAGCATACGCGCCTTTGGCGTGGGAGACCCGGGTTCATGTGGTTAGGATTCCACGTTAATCAGTAGGTCCACGTCTCATATAGCCTTGCTGCTGAAAGAGACGCTAAACTAAAATCAATCAATCAATCAATCAATCAATCAATGGATTATTTTCCTTGTCTTAGGTCCTCAATGTGTACTATTTCATTCCTTAGCCCGGGCTTCTTTCCTAGGCACAACTTCACAACTGGTTGTACGTAGCTAACGTAAGGAAAACTATTCAATGCAGAAGCTCGTGAACGTCTAATTATCTGTGCATTAAAAGTGACACATGGTGTACTGAAGGTTGGAAATTCTTGAACAATGAGCTTTAGGCAATGAAGTAATTTCTTGATGCAGTGATTCAGAGAACATTTTTTTCTTAGGTTAACCACTTATTGACCAAAGAACAGACAGAAAACTGTGATAAATGAAATAGTCTCATACCGAACACGTGCTTGACAAACTTCTCTTGAACTCTTAGATACAGTGAGAGCTGGATGAATATTAGTAATTACACCAGTTTCATAGCCCGAACAATAAGACTGGGGGGCAAAGTATTGCTTTTTGGGGCTAGCTTGAATTCATTTTAAATTCATTCATAAATTCAATTAGCTGAAAGTTTCAGGAGGACTTAAGCAAGGGCTCCCATATTGTGGTTTTCAAGGGGAGGGGGCAAGTATACACGACATTTCAAATATAGGGTCAAATTTTGCTGTAACTAATGTAAAAATTCAATTGGGTTTTCGATATTCCGAAGTACGATTTCCTCTAGGGGGGCGAGGGCCCCACCTTGCTTCACCTGATGGGCGCCCTTGGACTTAAGTGCTCACAGGGTGGTTGAGGCCCCATTTCTCGCCAATCCCTAGTTATGGATTTGAATTGTTGCAGGTGAGCTTGAAATTCTTGCAAATCCGTTTCACTTAGGCCATCATCTATCTTTTCAACTTTGCAGTACATAACCTTGGAACGGTAAACTAAAAGGTTTCATTTTAACAAACCGAATAAATAATGTGCACATCTGGTTATTCCTCAGTATTCTTATGCATTTAGTATGGTCCCCTATCAATCCCCAGTAGAATTACTGCTTCAGATAAATAATAGAGGAGTGGATCTGATATCGTTTTATCAAATCTAATTGTTTCAATGCCGAAATGACATACTGTATTGAAATCAATCAAGGCTTTTTTCATTTTGTAGACACACGGCTCGATCATGTTGCCTACTTGCTTTAATTAGAGTGTAGACACCAGTTGAAATGATACTATGCAACTATCTGTATTAGAGTTAACTATATGCGCCATCTAATTTATTTTTATCTTCTGTTTCAGGTAAGCATTCCAGAAGAAGAAAACTACTAATTGATTAATGTAAGTGGATAGTCTTTTCGATCTAGTAGATAAAAGATATACAAGATTTACCTAGGTAGAAACCATTATTATAAATTACAAGATGTTATTCACATGGATTACGAAATTAGAGATCACTTCTGTATCATTTCTGTTAAATTATACCATTTTAAAATAAAATAAAATAAAATAATTTTCAAAGTTATGGTTAAATATAATTAATTTCATTTATTCATTGGACTTAACATCTCATTTCTAATATCTTTAACTCTAATATCAGCTATTCTTGGCTATAAATTGCTTTAAAAATGAGGAAGACAATTTTCATGAAATGGAGTATGCCTAATGTTTCCAAGTAGGAAACAGTAATTTGGCTCTGTCTTTAGAGAAACTTTTTAGAGCAGGATGGCAAATAATTTGCATGAGGCGGGAGTGGTTTTTAAGTGCTAGGAAGCTATTAGCTAAGTTTGAGTATCTCCATTCAGAAGTGACTTTGTGAACAATTTATTAAGAAACAAATTTGAGAAATCTTATGATCTTGAAGCTTTGCTGGCGTCTACTATTAATCCAATGTTCT
Source organism: Thermobia domestica (assembly GCF_964235325.1). Lineage (NCBI taxonomy): Eukaryota > Metazoa > Arthropoda > Insecta > Zygentoma > Lepismatidae > Thermobia > Thermobia domestica. The sequence continues at coordinate 53,008,459 of NC_137465.1, forward strand.
CGGGATTGCTGCCAGAGTAGGTGTTGCTGTGCTGAGCTTTCGTTACCATACAGCGGCAACATCTTCAGAGCTATGTGTTGAAGTGTACGGAAATACGGAAATACGGAAATAAATTAGAGAATAAAGAGGGCCCCTTAGCAAGAAAGCTCGCCCCCTTGAGTGATGCACCAACCTATATCTACGTGCACCTCCTACATGCAGTTAGAGATCTAAAGCAGCATGTCGAGTGTTGTGACGCGTCACGGTTTTTATCCAAAGACATTTACCGGACAGTGTGTATTAGAGAAAGAAAGAAGGGTAAAATAGAAGATAGGAAAGCGCGTGAAGATTTTTCGCCTCACCATTGGCTTGGGTAGTAGGAGGAAAAACCTGGAAACACATGGAGTCCAGGAAAACCCCCTTTATCGGTCATGCTCGTGCTCAAGTATTTACATGGCAAAACCACACTAAGAAGGGGTGGTAAAAATCCATGTAAAAGCATCTTTACTGTCTGTATTGATTCCCTAACTTAAAAAGTCAAGTGTGAATTATACTATTGTGTTAAGTTGTCTGTAGTTTGGTGGACAAGCTTTGTTAGTGGGACTTTTGTTATTTTTGCTTTCATGCAAGTATGTCGTCTTCTTCATCCTTGGACTGCGTCAATCTAAAATTAGACTAAGATATATACATATACACGATTATGTAGTATTTAGTTATATTATAATATCTGGGATGTGATTGATATTAGTATCCTATTGGACTTGTCAAATTTGTTAATATTAGTGATATATCAGTAATTTATGTATTAGTTATGTTCCTGCCTAACAGGCCTCGTCATACCTTCTTATGTACATATTTACATTTTTTTTTCTTATTATTCTCAAAGGTGTTTTTGGATTTGTTTCTATTTTAGCGCATGAAGCGGGCGTTTGTATTTGTAGTAGCTTTCTGGAGTTGTGTAGCTACCCAGAGAGCTCACAAGGTCGTTTTCTATTGTTTTCACAGATTGATAGAAGTTTCTTACTAAATACTGTATGTGATCTTCAATCAGAGTCAACCCTAGACGCTGCTGTAGGCGCAGAACAGGCAAATATCGGGGAGGTGTGCTGGTCGTACAGATTATATAGTGGTCTTTAAGAATCGCTGTGTTCCTATTGGTTGTTT